>NW_025786817.1:0-15278 GCF_021130785.1 Homalodisca vitripennis
TGAGAACTTTTAGTGCTTTAAACCCACGCCAAAAGGTGCTGAAACACATATTTAGAAAAGAAACACCCCCCCTGATTTAAAAGTAGTGTAATCAAAATTGCCGATACTGAACAATTTTGCATCACTGCGCTTATAAAAAAGATGCGGAATCTATTGCTCGACTATAAAATTCAAACGGATACGAATTCCCGTGAGTTTCATATTAAACAAAGTTAATGGGACAGCGGATGAAATTACGGCTAACCAAATCAAAACTTGGGTTTGGAGTTTGATTTCCTAATAAACAATACAGTTGGAATACGGAGTGTACGTGCCAGTTTGTGATTTGTTACGTTAAACCGATTACATGTCATTCATTAGACCAATCAGTGACCCGAGTTTATTTTATTGATCAATAAAAATATACATTTAGGTATCAAATCGAAATCTCTTACGTTCTAGATTATACTTGAGTGCGTTTAAGGTATAGTATGACTTGAGTGAAAAATACACCAAGGGGAGATAGAAAGAGAGGTGAGCGAGTGGGAAGACACACTTGTCTTGGGGAGTGGATACAATGCTCTTATCGTAGCTGAGGGTATTCGGCTCCTGGCTCATAGCGGTGGCGGGCGACGCGGCCGAGGCACTGTATCTAAAGTATTGCTGGGATAAACTTACTAAAGATTTGTTATTTATGTTTATAGGAATATTGTATAGTCTTATAATTCTAAAATATTACTATAAAAAATATTGTTATATCGACTAATGTTGATTCCAGTAACTTAATTTTTATAGTAACAGGATCAAAGGTTTGTATAGAATTTTAAATGCATGTGAATTTAGATATTCGTTTAGTTTTTATTATAAATCAACATATAACAATAAAAATTATTTATTATTGTAGACGTAAGTCCACTAAAAGTTACTTCTTTGCTGAACATTTACAGTTGTTTCATTTACTTTTACTTGGACGAACATATAGAAATGCGCCCACTTGTAGACCTTGTATGATCTTAAGACAACGGTGAGCGCGCCCCGCGTTTCAGTGTGCATGTGTTTGTTATGCACGTGACCGGTTTTAGGTTCTTTAAATAACTATAACTTTCATTAAATTCAGGAAATAAACAATAAAGATACATTATACACTTCTAACGTGGAAGAGGCAGCCAATAACTACGAGACAACTTAACTAACATTGTTAAACAGATTAAAGAAATCTAATTTTAACAATTTATAAATAGTAACAATAATATTAATTTATAATTAATATTATGATAAAAATTATTATGATAAAACACTAATAAATATATAATAAATAAAAATATTTTATGTAAATATAGAATCTTTATGAAACGTTAATGCAGTTATAGTTGTATCTTTCATAATTAAATAATTTACACGTAAATATCAGAATAAAGAATCAGAAAGTTCTTTTCTACATAGCTCAAAAAAGGAGGAGAATAAGGCTATTACCATATGCTGCTTAATCAATCAGGGAGGAGTGACCTCAATGTGACCTTTGATCTCTGTTACGCGTATAAATACGAGTCAAGTATTACGGATCTCGCTGCTGACTGCGGAAAACGATTTAATGCTGCCTCTTTTCTGTTTAGTCTGTCTCCGCTATTTGACATGTAAAACTAGAATCAATTCTAGAAATACATTAGTTACATACATCTTATTTATCTTGGTTTTTGAAATTATTGTAAGAACTATCTAAAATGAGTCTTACATAAACTATCACTGTGGAATTTATGTTAAAAGTTACACTTAATGCCTAACTACCCGAGAAAACATTTTGATTCTGTGAGGTATAAAATTATTGCTTTTTCGTGGAGTTTACAATTAGAAGCAACGTAATATTTGTAGATTTGGCTGAAGATTATATTAAGCTATATCAACTTTCTCAAGCAGTATACACTGAATAAAATACAAAAACAAAAGAAGAAACACCTGATAGCAAAACTTTCTAAAATGTAAAAAACGTTTAAGGTTTGCCCAATATAGTCCATGGAAAAAAGAAAACTACAGGACTGTACCTCCAACAATTCAATTTACCAGCTACTGCATAAGGTTTCTTAGTAACGCTACTTTGGGATTGATCGGTCTTATCCATAATTTGGCAAATACCACAACGAGTTCATGGTTCACACAAATACCATGGTTCACAGCCAAAAGATAAATTTAGAGAATTTTTCCAACAAGAATTTTGGGCCTTACAAACATATTCTTCAAATTTTGAGGTCTCTTAAATAACTATTCTAGGTGGTCTGTACAATAATTACTCAGTTAAGGGCGAGTTTATTAGAAATTCATAGCCAATTTTCATAACTCTATTGAATTTGTGCAAACCAGGATAGAATTTTGTTATAAATTTAGGATCATTTTGGAAGTGATTTGGAATATTTGTAACATTGTTAGGTTGTCTCAGCTGACGGTTAAAAAGTTTTTTTTAGAGTATCCCTTGTTAAAAATAGCTGTCGTAAGTTTGTTTTTTTAAACTTTGAAATCTAAAGGGTTTGTACATAAGGATTTGGCTCTAATGGAAACACTTTTTGGTATGGACTTTTTGACATGATTTTGATGGCATCTACTGAAATGTCGGTAATTCATTTTATTAGTGTTTTATTATCCTTAAAATGTATTTTGGTTTTTAAAATACGATTTTCTAGAAAATTTTCAACATCCACAAAATTGACGATTTTGTGGTTAATATTCCAATAAAAATTAAGAAATGAAAAGCTATTATTAAACTATCAAGTAAAATGATGAAGTTTCTATAAACCATAATTCCAGACTAAAAAAAATGTTCGTCTGTAAAAATCTGAGGCACACAGAGAAAGGAAATTTAGAGTTTTAAGAAAATTTGAAGTCCTACAAATCCCATAAAAAGGTTGGTTATGATGGGGGCAAGCAAGTACCCTTCGCCGTTCCTTTAATTTGGAGATAAATCTGATACATAAATTTGAAAGTCATCATTGTTAAAATTAAATGAATGAGTGAGGATAGAAAGTTTGTTGAATGTGTGTTATTTGGCCTTGTTTCAAGAAAAATGTTGTGGTGGCTTCCAGACCACCTTAATGTACAATGTTTGTGCAAAGCAATTCTACATCTATCGCTACAAGAATCGTTTCATCAGGAAGTGGCTGGGTGAATATCTAGCCATCTATATATATAAATTTAAAACACATAATTATATTGATCGGTGAGTGATATATATCTCGTATATACACACCATGTATGTATGTGTGTGTGTGTGTGTGCGTGCGTGTGCGTGTTCGCGCGCGCGCATGTGTGTGTGTGTGTGTGTGGAAATACGTAAAATATGGCTTATGATTGTATATGTAAAATATTCTAGGATGATTATAACTCTATCGCTAATAAAAGATATTATGCTACTCTTTCAGTTTACAATAAGGTAGTTGCAAAGACTTTAACTTAATGCTAACAGAACAATATGGATGTATTTCTGTTAGCCACTGTAATGTTTCATACGCAGTGCTGTAATATAAAAATAAAGTAAAATATATCGCTTAGTTGAAAGGGATACATTGTTTTGCTTAGTAGCAACAAATTGTAGGTTATATTTTTACTTTCACAACTCGTGCTGCTCGCACTAGTGGACATGATCGCTCGCTCACCATATTAAATTAGTTTATTAAATCAATGTAAAGTTGTCAAAAATGTTCCCTATCTAAATCTAGCTTAGGTCTAACACTAGCCGGTTGAACGCTATTAGCACTAGGCTACACGGGTAAATGCAAGTACATCAGTATTCTTTTTAAATTATTAAAAATAATTGCATTTATTTTTTATAAACGCTGGATTGTACATAGAAAATAATATAATATTATGATATTGTACTTTGAAATAATGTTTATAATTTTGAAAAACGCATATATTGCTCTATTTATTATTATTTCGTGTAATTATGTAATACTCTTGATGAAATATTTTGTTTTGTTTTGAAAAACCATAGCCGTTTTGCAATATTTCTGAATTATTCTCACATTATGAATAAATAACAGCACATTATGTAACTTAGGCATGAAACCATTTTATCAAAGAAAAAAAAACAAGAAGTAACACACTTTCGGAACCTATATAAAATTAGGCTCTGTAGTTTTTTGTGGTACTCAATCACATGTTCTTTAGGAGAATTTTTTTTATTTATGGATAGGATTGACTGACGTAACTATAACTTTAAAATGAAATATTACGTGACGAATAGTTGGAGAAGTAGACAAAAAGTAAGCAGTAACTACAGTAATGTCAAAATATATTTACTCTATAGATTCTAGTTTATAACAAATAATATATTTGCATTAAATTGTATAAATGGCAATAGCCTTATTTAATTTCAATAAACATTGAATCACGAAAAGTACTTGCTAATCACTAATCGCAAATAATATATTTCGCGATTCTTACTAATATTTTATGATTTTAAAGTTATTTAATTTGGAAAATAGCAAAGAAAATATTTTCGTAAATACAAACTTTAACAGCAATTTACATTGCAATATATTATGGGAAATACAATGTTAAATAAATTCCTGATACAAAATAGTTGAATGTTAAAAACAGTAATTTTGCGTAAAGATACCCAATTATTCAGCGGATAGTGGTGGTGGGTAGGAAATGAAGGTTTATGATGACTTCAGTTTTGAAACATTGTTAAATCTTAAATGCATAAAGTTTATTGAATGTAGAGACTAGCTGGTCATGGTACTATATGCAGAACATTCTCAACCCGTAATCCACCAACGCTAAATTGTGGTTAGTTTATGATGGATCATTAATATTTAAAGCTTCTCACTTTGCTTAAATTACAAATATAATTATGTAAAGTGAGCTGCATGAAACATTCAAGACCCTTGCAGTGATTTATATGGCATGTCCCTATGACAACAGTACAAAATCACAGTAAAACACAAATTGTCCTACATTTATTTTACGAAAATAATTGTGTTTTATATTTTAATAAAAGATGTCATAGAAAAATAATAAGTCATTTATAGTGTCCTGTTTCTCAACAGGAAATTGCGTACAATACGGCGGGTAACCGTCAACACAGTGTTTCGATCTTATATCCAATTTTATTTATCTGGACATTAAAAGCTATTGATCTTTCTTTTAGAAAAACTAGACTACGAACTTATTTACTTGATTTGTAGCAGATCTCTTTGTACCAAGAACTTGATACTTTCTGTGTTACTATTCATGAGTCTCAAACTACCCTAAAGTTCTTACTACACCGCATACCGTTTACTGACTTTGCTGAGCTTGAACGCAAAATGCTTAGTCTGTAGGGATGGTCCCATTTTATTTCTGGCTGTATGTCTTTCTTTTTGTTAAAATTTTCAATAATAACGCAAATTTAAGTTCATAAGTTAGTATAAAACCATCGAAGAAAATTAAAAATCAGTTACAATAATTGTCCCTTGTACACTTACATATTGTAATCCCTAGTCTACTCTTAAGGTTGATGTGTGATAAAAAATGCTATAAACTGAAAGCTGGCTAGCAGTTCCCCGCTAGCAATACAGTCTGACGTGACACTTAACTGCTAATAAAAAATTATGTAGATTGTTTGTTCGCATGTTCTTTGCTAAGTCATAAACTGAGTTTAGTCTCATTTGGTGAGTTGTTTTGTAGTCAGATTAGCCAACTTTTTTTCTTTGTTTAAAAATCAATTCCAATTTTCTGGAGAATTATTGCAATTGCCTTAATGTCTGTCTCTGATATAAAAAACCACAAGGTCACTAATATCCACCAACACATCAAATTTAAATTATTAATATCTCACTTGTCAAGCGAGCATATTTATCCACTGCACGATCTTTAAAATCTCTAAATTGTGGAATTCAAAAGATTTTTCATATTCCCTGTTTCTTTCAGTAATGTTTAAACATCAAAACCAACATGATACATAAAAGTAATACCACTAGTGAATTATAACAAAAATTCCAATATTCATTTCATTTTTCGAGGCCTCTCAGACAAAATCGAGGATTCCATCTTTAGAAAGATATACAACTGCTAAAACGAGTCCCAATAACATTATAAATACGTAGAAGGGGCATGCATTTTCAATAAAAATTGTTCTACTGAGATTGATAGTTTATATTGCAGTTATTATATTGTGTCCCACTAAAATACTAAAGTTGAGTAGCATTAGAATGCACAGAGAATGCATATAACACCTGGTATCTAGGCGAGGACCTATATATTGGAGCACAACAGTCTTCGGTTTGCTTCAACGTAATATCTAAATGCAAATGAAAGAGTTAAATTATACATCACCTTACGAGGCTGCGACGTAAACTGATATAGAGTTTTATGTCATAATGAAAACAATACATTTTCTTTCTTAGCCTATTTCCCTATCTATTAAGAGGCAGCTTTCCTATCTATAGGATTTCCCTATCTATTTTAAAATTTAAAATGTGATGAACTTACGTATAGGCGTATAGGCTTATTGAATTAAATGATAAGTATGTTCCACTTGGATAAAAATGATTCAAAGTTGTAGAATACACTGTTAAAAAAATTTATTAGAGTCAAATAATTGTTATATGTTATTATAAAAGAAAATTCAACTCCAAGAAACTAAAAATTCCTGTTAATGCTAAAACTTTATTTATATCTAAAACTGGTGATATTCTCGAGGCAAGATCGAGCTCAATGATGGTGCATTTCCTCCCATGGAATGCTCCTCACTCTGTCCTAAGGGAAGCCTGCTATCCGGCATGTAGTATTGTATATTCCTGAATTGTTATAGTGTTCGTCTGACAAAGTATATTTTTTTCTGACGGTTTATAGTAGTAAATATTAAAATTATTGTAGTTATTTTTATATGAAGTAAAAGTTACAAAATATATGTTTGATGTGATAAGCAAAGAGTTATCTTCTTAAAAAGAGTCTAGATTAAGAAGAGAATGGATTAGTTAGACTAACACATGTTTAAAAATTGCTGTTGAGATCAGAAAACGTTTAGCCAACGTTCAAGGGTAAAAAAATAGTAAAAATGAATCACAAAATTTAAAAACGTTTAAATTAATAATGTAAACTTAAAGCCTATATTTAATATTGGTTGGTGTAGCTTTGCAAGAATATAATTTTATGCGTGTAAAGTTTACTTTTTAAACTTTCCGTCTCGCGTGGTGCTATGAAAGTTTAAAGAGCTTGGGAAAGTACATTCCACAGTTTTTAGTAAATTTATACATAATACTTATTCTCTAATCCTAGTAATTTAAGTACAAATTAGTGTGAAAGCTAATAAATGCGCTAAGGATATGCTTTTAGATATTGTAATCATTCAACATTGTGAACTTTGAGTTTTAGTTGCAGTTCACCTACCTCTTTGTACAGCCTCTGCAATTTGCCGCTGTTAAAAACTTGAATCCTGGAATCTGGCGTTATGTTTGAAGAGATCCAAAAAAGTCGGCAACGAAAGAAGCTCAAAACGAACACTTTACATCAGAGTTTCGACATCAGAGACCTAGAATACAAAATTAAAAAATATATATAGTGTAAATTAACATGCAGAAGTATTCTCATTGTTTCGTCAGGTCTCAACATCAACATTGAATTAACCATTTCCTTTATCCCTACGTTATGTGTAGAATAGTCGGTTGCTCCACCGTACTTAGAGATCGTGTCAGAAAGCGCACTAAATGTGCATCTAGGTTTAATAACTAATTTGTTATCTTAAAAACGAATGGTCCTTACGTTGTTGAATTATTCAGAACTAGGGATAGACCACTGTATACAAATATATATATATATATATATATATATATATATATATATATATTGGCAGTACAACTGGTGTATATTATATTTGATTTTAACTTTTGAATCACGACACTGAGTACGTTTATTTGCCTTATATATATATATATATAAAACAATGCAATACAAATACATACAATTATATGTATATATATATATATATATACAATATAATATATAATTATATATATATACAATATATATATACAATATATATATATATATATATATATATATATATATATATATATAATATATATATACAGGGTGTTTGAAAAGTATGGGTACGGCTTAATATTTTAAAAACCATAGGAGATAAACATCTATAAACTTTGCACAGTGTCATATGACTATGTAAATTATTTTTCTTGCTGTTACCATGACATGCCAACCATGGGGGACGGCCCACAGAGGAAAACATGGAAATCTTAAATTGAAGCATGGGTCGACCTCATTTGAAAGAGCTCACTTAGTATAGTTGAAATGCCGCAAACCGCATCTCAAAAGGTTTATCCAATCAGAAATGGCGGCGGGTTGTTTTAGGTACACATTGTGAAAGTACATTATGCGCTGCACCATTTCTGACTGGAATAGTCGTATTCTGATGCGGTAGGCGGCGTCCCCGCGTTTCACTCTACTAACCAATGTGTTTTCACTAACTTCTTTCAATTAGCAAATTATGTCATAAATTTATAACACAATAAATAAAACTAAAAAAACATCGGTATTTATTGTGTGTGTCACATAGCTATATGACACTGTGCAAAGTTTATAGATGTTATCTCCTATGGTTTTTAAAATATTAAGCCGTACCCATACTTTTCAAACACCCTGTATATATAAATATATTATATATATATATTATATATATATATATATATATATATATATATATATTGATATTGTATAACGAGTATTTGATACAATGATTTTTATAAAGAACACAGAAGATCAATACGTCCACAGAGTACAGGAGAAGGGTCAGCAGAATCATCTGTCAGAAGAAGTGCGGCGATAAAAGTGTCAGAGTATTTTACATACGAGTTTCATTAGCCCTGTTTTTCATAAGCTTTGGTTCCCTTTCCACTTATATTTGTATTACAAAATACTGTGAACCTTTGACACAATTTTATGATTTCATAAATACCTAAAATTATTAATGATTTCATAATTTTAGCAATTTATAGGTTACAGCAAAAAACCACTGATTCATTTTTATTTGAATTAAACTCTTATATGAATAAAGATTATATAAAGAAATGTAATAACCTACTAATTATAGGAGGCATTAATATAAATTATCTAGAGCAAAGCAATGTTATGGATAATTATAAACTTACATTAGCTTCCAATGGATTAGAATCCCTAATCAACGTCCCTACAAGGATCACAAACTTATCTAAAACTTGTATTGACCATATAATTGTAAAAATAAGAAATAAAAACAAAGTTAGAACGGAGGTTGCAGTAATTGATTGTCAGATAACGGATCATTGTTTAACAGCTGTTTGGTTCTGGAGGCCAGGTTGGGGGATTGCGTTCAGCTGATTCGGTTAAATTTTAGAAATAGTCAATGCCCTTATCGCATCAACCATGACCAACTCAACAATTTACTTGATAATGTGGACTGGAATGGTGTGTTATTAGAACGTAATGCTAATAGTGCTTTTGATATGTTTTTTAACAAATTTTCTTATTTAATAAATGAAAGTAGGAAAGAAGTACATTATAAAAATTGCAGTATAAATAAATTAAAACCATGGATGAATGATATTATTTGTAAACGTATAAAGATGAGGAACTTGTTAGTGAAAAAAGTGAAAAAAACAACCAAACAATACTTTATTGAAATCGCAATTTATAGAAATTATAAATAAACTTCAGACCGATATTCGCAAACCTAAAGAATAAATATTATGAATCATTGTTTAGCAGACATAAAAGGAAACTCAAAAGAAACTTGGAAAATTGTTAAGGAAATAACAAACCAGAAACCCAGTAGAGATTCTATAGTAAACATTAGAAATTGATGGCAGGCATGTAAATGAGCCTCGTGTAGTAGCTAATGAATTTAATAATTATTTTCTTTCTGTTGCTGAAAAACTAAGTGTAAATAAAAACAAATCAGATATTTTATCCACTCTAAATTATAAAGAGTATTTTATCGAAAGGCCAGTTTTAAAATCAATGTATATGGCCCCAGTACTAGAGACAGATGTTAGGGAAGCGGTGAAACTCATTAAAGAATGGGACTTCTCCTGGAGTTGATGGTATTAATTCACATATTATTAAAAAATATTATCAAAAAATTGCTCCTGTCCTGACGTATGTTATCAATTTGAGTTTTGAGACAGGGGTTTTCCCTGGAAAGTTGAAGGAGGCTGTGGTGATTCCAATTCATAAAAGCAGCTCGAACCTGGCTTGTAATAACTACAGACCCATCTCTTTGCTTTCTTCCTTTTCAAAAATTTATGAAAAAATAATGAAGAAAAGATTAATACTATTTTTTAGAAAAAGTAAAATTCTTTAGTACAAATCAATTTGGTTTTAGACAGGGAATGAATACGGAAACTGCATTACTAGATTTTATGGATAGGAGTATCAAATGGAATGAATGATGGAATGCGAGTGAGTGGTCTATTTTTAGATATTCAAAAGGCTTTTGATACAGTTGATCACAGAATATTGCTACATAAGATGTACAATTGTGGTGTAAGAGGTGTTGTGTACAGATGGTTTAAAAGTTACTTGCTGAATCGATCTCAGTGTGTAAGAATAAATGGGATTTTGAAGTAATATGGGAGTAAATAAAATATGGTGTTCCACAAGGATCTGTTTTGGGAGCAATACTTTTTCTAATTTATATTAACGATCTATGCTGTGCAAAATTTAATGGGAAAGTAACATCATTCGCCGACGATACAGCACTTTGCTATGTTGAAACGGAATTGGAATGAAATAGAACTAAAAATGAATTCAGACTTAGAAGCGCTTTCAATGGTGGTTTTCAAAAAACAACATGGTACTTAGCTCTGCTAAAACTAGATTTATGAATTTTAGTTTAAGACGAGAGGTTATTTTTGAAAATAAAATTTTTTATAAATGCATTGATTGTATCAGTGGAGGCGGGCAGTGTTCTACTGTTTGTGCTGAAAGTAAAACCTGTGGACAATATAAAATACTTGGGAGTAGTATTGGACAGGGAACTAAAATTTAAGAATCATATCATGAATTTGAAAATCAAAAATAAATAGTACTTTAAGGTTATTTTATTTTTTACGAAAATATATGCAGTAAAGAATTATTACGGGTTCTATTATTTTTCACTAGTGCATAGTCGAATTGGATTATGGAATAATTTGCTGGGGAGGGACTTATCGTTCAAATATCAAACCAATCTACATGATTCAAAAACATTTTATACGAAATAATAGGAAAAAAGCGTAAAACTGAAAAATCTTTCCCAATTTTTTGCAATTTGAAAATCTTACCCCTGCAATATATGTTCGTATATAAAGTTTTAAAAATATTTTTCATTCGTAGCAGATGCTGCATAACTGATAAGGCTTTTAAGTCTAAACTAAGAAATGCAGCTAGTATTACTGTACCCAAACCTTCCAATACATACTTCACAAAAAACATATTACTTTTTAGCACCAAGGAATGTTTAATAAATTGCCAACTGAAATTAAAAATTTAAGAACAGCAACCTTTTTTGCTAATAAAGTTAGAATGTGGTTGTTTACTGTTGGAAAATATTGAAGATAAAATGTTTAATATAGTTTCAATAGAACATTCCTTTCATAAACTAGTAGTATACTATCCTATTTATGATTGCATAGAAACGCTTGAAAACCTTTTTGCCATACAATTCAATTCTAACAATATTTACAAATTTTAAATAACGTCAAAAAATATAAATTAACCTTGAAAGACATTTTCCTGGGACTGAAGGGCTTATACAAAAAAACTGCACTTGAATGATAAATTTTCTTTTGAAATATCAGTATGTTAAAGTTTGGAAAATTATAATATATATATATATATATATATATATATATATATATTTATACTCTGTTTTGCCATAATATTACAGGATTTTCTAGTGGTGAAAGTACCTCCAAAACAGGCACTGCCTTGGAGTACTCTAGTTCCAAATAAATAATAATAAATATCCAATATATTTTGTACAATACATGATCCCAACATTCTGATTTAATTTTGTTATATTTAAATGTGTCAATCCATGAATTTCACAGTAATATTGTACTTTATATTTGTTGTGCATGTTATGAATGTGAAGAGTGTATGTACTTTTATCCATGTTGGAATGAATGCGTTAAGTTTTAAGGATGTAAAAATGTTAGGCTTGGCACTTAGTTTAAGATACTTTTAGATTTCAATTATTGTGGTAATGGCAAATGTATTTTGTTACCTAAGTATATTATTATGGTTTTTATTATCCTGTATTTGTACAAAGAACTATGTAATGTATTTATTTGGGAAATAAATTATTATTATTATTATTATTATTAATTTCAAAATTTGAGTTGACTAACAAAACTGCTGGTCTTATATATTTTAAATGCTGCTAATGTAAGTATAGTTATGATTCTTGGATATCTACAGGGTGATTCATGAAGTTCTCCCTCCACTTCTACAGCACATTGTACTAGTAAAAATAATGAAAAAAATGTTATATAAACATACGTCCGAAAACGCTTCGTTAGCGAGTTACAGCTAGCGAAAGATTTCCGCCTGAATTCCTGGGTAAAGAGTAAAATAAAGCCATACTGAACTTTTGGAAAGGTTAATTAAGTAAGAAATATCGTGGATTCTTATGTATTTATTACCTGATAAAGCTAATAAAAATAGGTTTTCAGGAACTGTACCTGTAGTAGTTTTTGAGGGATTCAGGGTTAAATGCAAAAAATTGGGGCACGAAACAATGTTTTTTTAAGTTTGATGTACAATAACTTTGTTAAAATTGTGTAATAAATACATAAAATCAACAAACATTAATTGTAGAGAACTTAATTCTGAGAAAATTGATATAATCAAAGTCTAAAATAAAACAGAAATAAGTACCAAAAAAATCGATTTTATTCAGTATAATACATTACTAGTTTTAAGCAAAATTTATCAGGTTGGGCCAACCGTACGCACCTTTTTATAATAGATGTTCCAAATGAAGGCCATCATTATCAATACATTTTGCAGCACGTTTGTGTATTGCTTTTGTTGCGTTTCTTAATTTTTCAGGACTTCCCTGTATCTGCACAGCCGAATCCATAATACGGGCAATTAATTCATCACGAGAATTCACTTTTGTCTTGTATACAATGTCTTTTATCCATCCCCAGATGCAATAATCCAATGGAGATAGATCTGGTGATCTTGGTGGCCAAGGGTGAGGCCCTCCACGACCAATCCAGTGTCCAGGAAATTGATGATTTAAGTAAGCAGAAACGGCACGTGAAAAGTAGGGAGGTGCTCCGTCATGCTGGAAGTACAAATTTTGTCTGAGATGTAAAGGGAACATGCTCTAACAGCTGCGTCAACTCTTCTTGAAGGAAATGCAAATAGAAACTCAGCATTTAGGCGTCCAGGTAATATGAAAGGTCCAATCAGCCGATTGTGCAAAAGGCCACACCAGACATTGACGCTAAATCGGTGTTGAAAGTTCTGTTCCACTACCTCATGTGGATTTTCTTCTGCCCATGAGTGTTCATTGTGCAAGTTATTGACACCATCCCCGAGTGAATTGTGCCTCATCCGTAAACAAAATACGCTTGTAGAGTTGATTATTAATATTCAAAAAGTTGCAAAACTCCAAGCGAAGCGGACCATCCCCTAGCTGTAGATGTTGAACCTTTTGTTTATGAAACGGATAAAATTTGTTTCGATTAAGTGACCTCCACACCGTTGATTGCGAAACTCCTATCCGCCTAGAAATACGTCGTGTACTTACACCTGGACTGCGATGAACAGCATTAATAACAATATCATCATCAAGTTGGACAGCTCGTTCATAATTGGTTCTAGTACTTGGTAGTGATCCTGTTTCCCGAAGAGTACGAAAAGTTCCTGAAATTGTTTTGGTATCTGGAATCCTCCTATTAGGGTAACGTAGTTCATATTCTTCTACAGACAGCTCTAGCATTACCATTACAGTAACCCAAAATAAAAACCATATCAGCGTATTCCTCTGATGTAAATAAGTAAGGCATTTTTTTTCGCTGAATAAACAATCGAATTATAACTCAACAGAAAAATTGCATTTAATAACACGATTCACAGAAACCCGATCTCCTGCTGTAGCTTGCAAAACACCACTAATACACAGTTCTAACGTAACAGTACAGAATACCATTGTTGATCAGCTGTTATTCGTGCGTTACCAACTTAGAAATTAATAAAACAAAAAACTGCATTTCGATGATTAGTAAACAATAATGGGAAAATGTTTGCTTCATTTATTTTCGAACATTTGATGTAAATTTTTATTAAAAAAAAATACAACGTAATAAAACATGATATTTTTATTTACAAACAAATTTTTTTAACAGTTAATCTTGTTTTCTCAATTTATCTCATCATTAAGGAACAAACATTTTGTTTTTGTTTTATTTTAACTAAATACCGTACGGTATTTCTTTACAGCTAGTAATGTATTATACTGAATAAAATCGATTTTTTGGTACTTATTTCTGTTTTATTTTAGACTTTGATTATATCAATTTTCTCAGAATTAAGTTCTCTACAATTAATGTTTGTTGATTTTATGTATTTATTACCAATTTAACAAAGTTATTGTTACATCAAAACTTAAAAAAAACATTGTTTCGGTGCCCCAATTTTTTGCATTTAACCCTGAATCCCTCAAAAACTACTACAGGTACAGTTCTGAAACCTATTTTTATTAGCTTTATCAGGTAAAAATACATAAGAATCCACGATATTTCTTACTTAATTAACCTTTTCAACAGTTCAGTATGGCTTTATTTTACTCTTTACCCAGGAATTCAGGCGAAATCTTTCGCTAGCTGTAACTCGCTAACGAAGCGTTTTCGGACCTATGTTTATATAACATTTTTTCATTATTTTTACTAGTTACAATGTGCTGTAGAAGTGGGGGGAGAACTTCATGAATCACCCTGTATAAAGGTGTCTTATTCCCAGTCACAAAAATGGTCCATTATTACTACAATGTACTACATTGTACCACTCTCATCTTATACAATTTATACGTTTTATATATATATATATATATATATATATATATATATATATATACAATACTAATACTTATATAGCCTATATATAGCAATAATTATTAATCTATACTATGTTTTCCAACATTAGTAAAATAATTATTGTTTCAATTTGCTTACTGACAGTGGAATGATTCAAACATGATATATACTTGCTATCGTTAAAAAATTTTTACAAGTGTTAACCTATTTTAAAACTTTTAAATAATCTTCCTTTAAGTTAGAAGC
>NW_025786818.1:0-56067 GCF_021130785.1 Homalodisca vitripennis
TACAATTTCAAATAAAAATACAGTCTAAGGACATAAATAGATCAGAAAAATAAACAGTAAATCAGTTTTGGGGGACTTTTTAAAAACATCAAATGAAAATAACCATTCTAAATGCAATGTTTGAATCATTATAGTACTAACACTTCCATGGATGGAATAAATTAATTTAAGAATAGTTGAATAAATGTTTAATCTTATTATAAGTATTTAATTTAATTTCAATGAAATTTTTAATCAAATAATAACAAAGTTTTATGAATAATATTATATTTTTTTCTAAATAAAAAAATGTTTCTTACTAAAATAGTCAAGGATGTCTAAGGTGTGAAAAAAATGAAAATCTCCAAAATCACTTCAGTTTCTAGCATTTTAAAAAACTTATAAAGGAAGAACAATATTAATGAGTTTCAATGAATTACCAAAATATAGTAAAACAATCAATTGATACCTTCAACATGACGAAGAGTTGTTAGAAATCCTTAAATACAGAAGATATTCCAGTGTTTACAGGTGATGCATTTATATGGTGTATGCAAAGTTTTTATAACTTTTTGAATCGTGGAGATATTCAAGAAGCCAATTTTACCTGGATATATACAGGGTGTATATTATGTCTGGAAACACCCAAATATATCCTTTAATAATATAAATATAAATTTGAAACCTCTTACAATCGTGATAGAGATTGGGCATCTAACTTTTTGGAACAATGTTTTGTTTATGTCACACCAACGGGGGACGTCCTGCCGAGGGTATCGTGAATATTTCTTAATGGAAGCCTATACCTTGTGATACATAATTTTAAAGGTAATAGCTTAGCTGAATTGAATGCCACAAAACCGCATCTCAAAGGAATTATATCCTATCAGAAAATAGAGCATTTTTAGTATTGAAACATTTACTGATGTTCAACAATGTAATTTTAAAACATGGTTCTTTGCCACAAAATGTGTTACCCCTAATTTTTTTAGCATTATTTAAATGTTCAATTAAAATTAAAAATAAACAAATTTAATTTTTAAGCTGGTTTTCATTAGTACAAATTTTACCAGTTTTTATTACAATGAATAAAACTTATGAGTCACTTTCTCTGATTACTTATGGAATTCTGTACTTGGTGTTTTCCAGTCAGCAGGAAGGTTTATAAGAGACAAAGGCCAGGCCCCACTAGCCTATGAGAAACATTATATGTGTTATTAATCATCTGGTCTACAGGTTTCAGTTTGTTGAGCATGAGGAGCTTTATCACTTAGACAGTCTAAGCTTGGGAATTACAAAATGGACAAATGGTCATATCATTCCCTGTCGAGTTAATCAGTGTCTCTGAAAGCATTGCTGTCAACAAGTTTATCTAATTACAGTAGTTCATGTTTTTATTTGGCATTTTAATGGAATTGTCTGAAAGAGAACGAAATTACTCTGTTGATGATGCGAGGATATGGCGATCGTAAAGATCTTATCGGGAAGTTTTGTAATTTGTTTTTAATGACACTTTCCCAGAAAGGAATCCCATAAGTTTTCAACAATATCAAAAACTATTGAGCGTTTTGAAATGACAGGGAGTTGTAACGTAAATCGGCCAAGAAACAGTCGGGTAGGATTACAATCTGGCAACAGATGAAGAACATGCACTAGATGTTTTGTGTCAAACATTTATTGAAGACCCACATACATCGCTCAGAAAAGCTTGCACAGCAACATGATATGCACCCCTATGTCTGTGAGTAAGATTTTGAAAATTAATAAATACAAACCGTATTTAAAGTTTTCATTTAGTCCAACAGGTTAAGTGAGGATGATTACGACAGAAGAGTTGAGTTTTGTGAACATTGTGATGCGCAAATGTTGATGACATATAGAGATTTTCTGACCAACATACTATTTTCTGATGAGGGCATATACCTTTTTTTCCCTAAATGGCAATGTTAACAGGCACAAAATTTGGCCGTTACTGGCTAGTGAAAACCCCACACATTGGATTACTGAGGTCCCATTCACAGCAACCACAAAAACTGAACGTATGGTGTGGGAATTTTAGGTAACGAAATTGTTTGACCCTTTTTCATCAATGGAAATTTAAATGCCGAACTTTACTACAATATGCTCCAAAATGAAATAATCCCAGCTATTCAAATTGCATCAGGAGAATACTTTGATAAATGGATATGGTTTCAGCAGGATGGTGCTCCACCCCATTATGGGAGACAGGTAAGACAGAGTATTTGGATTTAAGGTTTCCTCATAAATGGATTGGACCGACAGAGGAGAAATCGAATGGCCTCCCAAGTATCTCCGGATTTGTCACCAATCGATTATTTCCTATGGGTCATTTAAAATCCAATGTTTATAGAAGAAAGCCTCATAATTTGGAAGACCCTAAGAAACAGGATTATAGAGGAGATTGCTTTGATAACTGAAGAAATGTTAGGCAACTCTGTCGAATCATTTTACACAAGATTGGCTCATTGTCAAACCGCGTAGAAGGAACACAGTTCTGAACAATTGCTTTGACACCAAATGCAGGTAAAACGTTTGTTGTAAGACTTTTCTAACAGCATACATTATTTTTATATTTGTAATAAGAAAACAATAACATAAGTATTTCCATAGTTGTACTGTAAAAAACCAACTGGCAAATTTGTGCTAATAGAACCAGCTTAAAATGAAATTTTTTGTTTTATTTAATTGAACATTTACAAAAATGCTAAAAAATTAGTGTAACAAATTTTTGTGGCAAGAACCATGTTAAAATTACATTGTTGAACATCAGTAAATTTTCAATACTAAAAATGCTCTATTTTCTGATAGAATAATTCCCTTGAGATGCGGGTTTGTGGCATTCAATTCAGTAAGCTATTACCTTTAAAATTATGTATCACAAGGTATAGGCTTCCATTTAAGAATATTCACGATACCCTCGGCAGGACGTCCCCCGTTGGTGTGACATAACAAAACATATGTTCCAAAAAGTAGATGCCCAATCTCTATCACGATTGTAAGAGGTTTCAAATTTATATTTAAATTATTAAAGGATATATTTGGGTGTTTTCCAGACATAATATACACCCTGTATATACCAACTAACTCGCAAAGTATTTTTTACAACAAATTGATAGAAAAACAACAATCAGAATATTTTCAACATGTGTTTATGCTGTTTCAACACAGTTTATTGGAGCTTTAACAGCGATATTAAATACACTCTTAAAATATCTCTTGCTATTCATCCAAATGATTTATTAGAGACTATGTGTAAATATCAAGATTTAACAACACAGTTTATTAAAGATTAACAAAGATAAATTTTCTTAGTGGGGATTATGATGAATTTTTTAATAGCAGCAAAAAATATTCATGTATATAATATTCCATGTGATTCCAAAAAAGGAAGAGAAAAACTAATTTGATTGGAGAAGCGATTGGTTTTACACCACGAGTAGTGGCTTTTGTGACTTTTTTTGGAGGAAATTCAAATTTTAAAAAAGCAAATTATTATAGAATGTATTATAATTAAAAGAAAAGCAAGTTTTTATAATCTATAATATAGAGTTATCGCTTTCAATATTCTTAAGCTCTGTAATGAAAAAATCTGTTGATACATTTATTGATATTTTGCGCTCCGGGTGATTAATCGTAATTCTAGAAAAGTAAAGATAAACGCACAAAATTAAAACCATTGGATAACTATTGGTTTGTTAAATTCTATTCGATATAGGGATAAACTCAGTAAATCGTTAACAAAAGAGCCAATTAACTACTCAACTACGAAATAAATGTATTCGGTACTGTAACACACGCTACACTCGAACCATAAAGCGAGCTAAATTTGCTTATTACAATAATAAAATTGCTGAAACTGCAGGTAACATGAAAAAGTTCTGGTCCGTGGTTAATGAGGTGGCTGGTAGGACATCTGATAAGGAGCGATTTCCTGTTGAGGCATTTCTGTGACCCCGAAGAAAGCTCTGATACATCGCCATCTGTTGAAAATGTCTGCGATTCATTTAATAACTTTTTTGCCTCTGTTGGGACCACGCCGCGAGAGCTGTGTTTGATTTTCCGCCCGGTTACTCGGCAGGAAATTTTTAATATAGTGGCTGGTCTAAGAGGAAGCTCTTCACCAGGATGGGATAACATTCCTAACAAAATTAATTAAAGATAATATTTCAAGCACTGTTGGAATCCCTTTAATCATATCATTAACTGTAGTATCAGAACTGGAGAATTCCCCAATGCGTTTAAAGTTGCCAAAGTCGTTCCCATTTATTAAGTCAGGTGTTAAATCAGCAATGAATAATTTTAGGCCGATCTCTTTGCTTGCTGTTGTATCAAAGCTACTAGAAAAATGTAATCAAAGTCCAATTGATGAATTATCTAGAGATGAATTTATTTCCTTTCAAATAAATCAATATGGCTTTAAGGAGTGGTTAAAAGTACATCAGATGCTCTCTATGACATAACTAAATTCATATCGTCTGAAATTGGTTCTAAAAAGCGAATCCTAGTCACCTTTTCTTGATCTTGGAATTCTTTGTTTTAATGCAAATGCATTTTGTTTTTTTCGGGGTTCAATTTCAGGCTGTTTTTTGGAAAAAAATTGGACTAATTCATTGGTTTTGTGTGAAATAGTTCTAATTCTAGAGTTCCACAGTCCCTACTTTTGGTGACAAGAGCGGTATCATCCGCAAACATATAGGATCAATTCTGGCTTTGACTGGACGGATTTAAATTTTGGAATTTGGTTTAGTGCATAATTTTGACTGTTTGATACCTGTTTGACAAGTATGAAACAAGCCAGTCCATGGCCAAATTTTGAACGCCCAGGGCCGAAAGTTTCCCAATAATAATGTCGGCATTGACCACAGTCAAAGGCTTTTGAGAGATCTGCAAAACATGCCAAAATAGTCTCCTCCTCCTCCGCCTCTGCTGCCTCCATGCAACAACATTCACAAAATCAATCAGAGCCAGTTTGGTTCATTTGGATTTTCTGAAACCATAACTGTGTATCCACTAGAAGCTTATTTGCTTCAAGGTAGTCGATCAGTTGGTTACAGATAGTTTTTTTCAATGAATTTTGAGACCACTGGTAGCAGTGATATTGGACGATAGTTACAACACATCCATAACATCCTCCCTCTTAAAAAGAGGCTTAACCCTGGCAATTTTGCAGGCATTTGGGAAGGTGCAGCTACTAATTGACTTCTTGACAAGATCCACCAGTGGTCGAGTTATTTCCTCCCAACAGAATTTGAGGGCCTTCATACAAAGGCTATCAATCCCAGAAGAAGTCTTTGGACTGAAATTAACAAAGAGTTTCTGTATTGATTTTTTCATCAATCAATTTTAAAGGTGTCCAATGTGATGCCTATCTTCAACTCGTGTAAAAACATGATTTACCTGACTGATTTATGTTCATCCTTAATTTTGTTTGCAATTTTAATAAAAAATGTATTGAAATGCTCGCTTATTTGAATACGATTATTTATTTTTCCACTGTCATTTTTTATTTTCATGTTTTCAAATTGTTTTTCTGGTGTTTCCTCTAAAGTTATTCACAAGATTCTTTTGGTTTGTTGTCTGATTCATTTATCCTATTTTTATAATAACAAGCTTTTTCTGTCTTAAATTTTTCTCTGAACTTTTTAAAGCTGCTGTGTATCTTATTTTATTTTCCTCAGACCTGGTGCTTTTCCAAAAGCTATAGCAATCAGTCATTTCATTTTTTTAATCTTATTATATCATTGTTTATCCACTTTATTTTTTTTTATTTTCTCTATCAATGACTTCTTGGATATGAGATATTGTTGTGGACTTCTGCAGGTTATACTGCCCCAGGGAAGGGTCAGGATTTGTTTAATTTGGTTGTGAGCTTGAACAATGTATAAAAAATCCTCCAAACTGTAAAAGCAGTTTAGAAACCAAAAATTTCTTGAGCTCAGTCTTGAATTTCTTCACACAGTTTAAATTTTTTAAACGAATAGACAGAGCTTGAAAAATTTTTTCTGCCAGCATAATTTGCTTTTTCCTCAAAAAGAGTAAGCCTATGATCGCAGCAAAAGTGTTTCTGTGCCTAGTATTGTATGAGTGTACATCATTACAATATTCAAGATTTTGTGATTTGATGTATACTGTACATTCATAAATGTACATAAAAGGTGTCAACAAATGATTCATACTTTTTGTTTACATCTGTCTCCCCGTCAAAATCAGTCCAACTTTCCCTTTTTAATCTGGCTTTTAGTTCCGATAAATTGTTTTGATCAAGCTTCTTATTTCTGATTTATTTTTTTTTATGGTTAACATCCATTTTTTAAAACAATTGCGTGATAGTCAGATGTTAATGGTTCAATAACAGTACATTTGCAGCTATCAAGGGCAGTGTTAAAATTATCAATACATGTTGCTGAGTATTCAGTTTCTCTAGTAGCCTCAGATAATGTGGTACTCAAGCCAAAACTTTTTATGATATTATTTAATTCAATTGTGTTATTATTTGGCTGCAGTAGGTTTTATTGTCAAGTCACCACTCATGATGAAATTAATTTTAACCGCTCTCCAGATTTAGGCCTCTTACAAATTTAGTAACATTTCTTTGGAAAATTTCCATGTGTCCATCCGGACTTCTGTATAGGGCCCCTATAATAATGGTTTCATCATCCACAAGTGTTTTGATTCCGCAACACTCAAAATTTTTATTTTCTGATAGTTTTATCACTATTTTCCAATATTTTAAGAACTTCTGCATTGGTTTGATTTTCTTTTTAAATATAGCAACACCACCCATTTTAATGCCTTGTCTGCAAAAACTAAGAGTGTGTAATTTTGAATTTTAATCATTTGAATTTTATCAATTTCAAGTCCGTGTTTCTGAAACTAAAAAAAGTGCGGTTTTTCTTCACTTAAAAATATTTCTATCTGAGGTATTTTACTACAAAGTCCTCTTACATTTAGATGAATATCTGTGAAACTGGCAATTTCATTCCTAACCCTCCCTCTACTAGTGATATACTTGTTTGTTTTTTTGAGTCCTTATATCATTTTCAATTAGGTCAGGTCTGTTACCTTTAAGTTTTTTTCACTAGAGGGCTCCCCTTTTCCAACTTTCTCAACCCATCCGTAGATGCTGCTACTATTTTGTCAAATAAAACCGAGTCTGTACATGCTATGTAGTTAGTTTATTAAGCTACAAAGGACGTCCTTTGCCTCTCCAGTTCAAGTGTTACAATAAGTGTGTATAAGGAGTTACAATGTGTTTACTGCTACTACACGACTAATAGTCGGGAGACTATCAGTGGATTACTAGTACTGCACGAGTAATAGTCGGGAGGCTAGCAATGGGTTAACATTTTAATAGTAAGATTAACTGGAACATAAAAGGAAGTAGACACTATAGAAACACACATTCCAAGTGATCAAGAACAATGTGTTTACTGTTTGCATATAATATTAATTGCAGAAAGCATATGATACCATAGCGAGCATAGTCATATAATACTGTAAAATTAACACAGCATTGTGGCTGATTAGAGAACAAATTATTGTCAAAGCAGTGTATAAGAAACTTAATTTTTTAAATAAAACAATTAAATCATATTAGTAAATGGAAATTAATAAAAACACGCTTACAAAATGCTTTATTTCATAAAAAAATGGAGCCATCAATTTTGGTTCCTAGTATAGTACAAGTAATAGGAGAAACACATTTACTCACACACCAAGTTTCATCAGACCAAATTTGTAGCATTAGGATTTCCTAAAATAGATATTTGTACAGAAACTAAACAATGTTGTTTGTAAACTATCATGATTTAACAATGTATTATTTCCAGGTACATGTGTGTGATGGCTTTCTTCCACTATTCGGAATTCTTGACAATAGCGATAACAAATCCAAGATCTTTGAGTATTGATTCATAATATTTTGAATCACAGTAATGAAATATATCATTGCTGCAATTACAAGTTGGGTGGAGTTCTTTTATTGAAGTCTATTTTTTCCCTGGTAAGTAGATAATAACCACAAAGTTATTATTGGAGAAGTAAATTTTAATTTTGAGTTTGTATACAAAAAAATATTGTAAAATTAAGTTTTTGTCATATAGATCTAAGTATTTATTTTTGTGAAGATTTATTACACTTAAGCTCTTTTAACTTCATTTATAAAAACCATTATTTTTATTAACAGTTTTGCTTCACTTGAAATAGCTTAAAAAAAAATCTTTATATCTGTAATGTTAAAAAAAATGTTTAACGTTATATTCTAACATTTAACATCCTGTTAATTTTTTTAGTAGCACTTTAAAAAAAAGGAATGGGTATTTAAATAAAGGTTACACAGTATGTTTTTATCTAAAAGCTTATTAATAATGGAATACTGGTATATGGTAAAATTAGATTTAAAACTAACGCATAAGTCCTCAATTTTAGATTGATAAGTTTTTTTTTTACTGAAATTTGGCAATTTTGTTCTCATGTTTGTGTTCAATACTTATAAAAAATATTAAGATCATGTTTTCACAAGAAAAGAATACTTTTCTAATAACGCTTTCTTTAAAAAGTACTATTTATTTGTCTTTTACAGCTCTTTTTGATCATGAAAATTTGATCTTAAATTGGTTATTACTTTTATAGAAATACAAATTCCGTATTTGTATAAAAAAATATGGAGAAGATACAATTTTTAGGCTGTTCAAAATAAGAAAAGTTTTATTATTTTGCATCCAATATTACTTATTTTTTGCTGTCTATGTTGAGAGTTAATAAGTTTTCAAAACCCCCTTTGAATGATTCAAAATAAAAATATTCATATAACAACTTGAAATTTTCATTTTTGATTGTAAATACTTACAAATGTTATGCTAGAGTGATTGTTTCTAAAATTAAAATGTAAAATTTATATGCCAGTAGGCACATTTTTGTTATTTTTACAAATTAACCTATCTAATAATAGGGTTTCAGCATGTAAAACATGAGAACAACACCATTTTTTCAAGTCTAGCATTGCTGCAGATGCCATCACATTTGTTCTTTACTTTTCAATATAATTTTAAAGATCAATATGTATTTTATAATATTGTAATTAATTTTTTACCTGTGCATTCAGAATTGAAGGAGATGCGACCGACTGGTGAGCTATATGGGCTTATGCCTGTGTGTGGGAGGTGAGTGCATGCGCAAGCTAGCCATGCTGGACTGCTCAGGGGAACTTCAACCATGTGGTACAGAGTGTGCGACGCAGTGATCATGAACTGGTCACTCATGGAGTCTACAGGATCTGTAGACACCCTAGTTATGTGGGCTGGTTCTACTGGTCCAATGGCACTCAGGTAAGATTCAGACGTAATACGAGTAGAGTCAAAAAGTTCCCGAAATCGGTAAAAATTATAAACCTATTTTCTTTCAAAATACTCTCCTCCTACAATAAAATACTTGCCCCAACAATCATACAACTGTTAAAAACTCTTTCAGACCTCATTTTGTAATATGTCTTTCAATACTTTTGTCATGTTTTTATCTGACAACCTCAGCATCTACAAATTTTTCTTCCTTCACGTTTTCAAACAACATCAACTGGGAAAACTCGGGTCGGACAAGCATGGTGTATACATTGGTTGCATCAACTACTTACCAGCTGTTATCTGTTGCTCTTTGTAATCTGAAATCAGCATATTTGGAACCACTCACAAATTCAATGAATGTTCAAATTGTCATGAAGAATGGTGTGGAGACTACTATTTGATAAATTTTACCTCATAATGCGATTTTATCAATCATTCTCCAGTTTGCATGGACAAACTTGCTCAATGTTTTTATCAGTGGTTGCAATTTATGGATGCCCACTACGAGAGTCATCTTTAAATGATTACACAACCTACATGAAAAACGTTGGTTAGCATTTGTAAAATTGGCTCTTCTTCATCACTTTCCCCTCTGTATGTTTGAATACAACAGTCTCATTAGTAAACTTTTGAAGCAAATCACAAAGTTTAATATTTGCTCGCTGTTCGCTAAATGCGACTTTTTTAATTTGACAATGCAATCGTGCAGAAAAAAAAGCAATAAATACAATTAATCAATAGGGACTGAGCAGTACCTGTCTATCGATGTTCCTTCTTCAGGAATAGTATTACCTGCTGCATAACAAAACTGGTGACCACACTGGGTGCTCTGGATATGAATTCCAGAGAACTTTTTCATTCTGTTTCATATATCTTGTATATTAGGATTGAGTACAGTTAGCTCATGATTGAATGATACAGCCATTACAGACCGGTTTACTCATGAATTCTGCATGCTATGTAAATATCGCTCATATGGCAAGGTTTTCATAATTTCCTTTTTTTTGGTTGCCCTCCATGGCCAGAGCTTCAATCTTCTCTGTGTTCTTTACAGTCCCTTGAAGGGTTGTCATTATTGGTTTTCAACCTGAAGCTTACATTTTATTATTTTGGGAGCAGTGCCAACCTCTCTTAAAATATTCATTTTGCCACTTAACCCATCATTAGCGTTTTCCAAGGCGCTTGATACTTTTGCTTGATGAGATAATACTTTCCACCACACACACATAAGCACAGAATGACACAACCTGTCTAGCTCACGACACGACTGTGCTTGCTATCCTCACAATGTGACACAAACAATAATCGGCATTCATCTGATACTGACCCCTCCAATGCCGTTATGAAACTAGTTAGATTATCAGTGAAGCTGGTTCGTTATCAATACCACCTCAAGGCTGACAATATATGGTAATTGATAAATCATGAGTGATACGTTAGCAGTAGACCAAGTGTAATTCTACCACAAATATGAGAGTGGTGAGACAGTTGTTGACAAAGCTGATGTACGTGTGTATGTCTGCAAGTGAGTGAGAGACTGGTAAAAATTTCATTTCTTTTTACATTTTTGCAGAAATATCCAAATCCTCTTTTTAGGAATGTTTTGTTTTAATATCTTAGAAAATGGAAAATTACTACTTTAGCTATGCCATTTAATATTTATTTAATTTTAGGTGGTAATTGTAGTTTATTTTCAAACAGATGATACTGGTGAATCCACTCTGTTTTGTGGCCTACATTACATTCTGGCGAGCTGGAAGTTCTTCAATGATAGGATAACTGTGGAGGAGCTGACACTGCTCAACTTCTTCGGAGAGAAGTACTTGGAGTATCAGGACAAGGTGGGGACAGGACTTCCTCTCATCAGCGGTTATAGGCTGGAGCAGTGATCTCTCCTGGAGACAGCAGAGTCTGTCAATCCATCAGCTGACTGAAACCTTACCTCACTGTCACAGCTGCATGTTTGCTGGTAACACACACGGAGGTGTAACTAATAGCCAATTAACATATGTGATCTCCCCTGGATTTTAAATAGTGTTACAACTTGATAGTTTATTTTTTAATAATACGATAATAGGTTTAAGTTTTGGGCTCAGATACTTAGTAACCACCGCATTTTAATTAAGTCTGAGCAATTACTGCTTATTACTAGTAATTATTGATTAAATCGATTATTTTTACATTACCACCATAGTTTGTTGTAACAATCATTGCATTATCAACAGTAGATGTTAAAAACATTTGTAACTGTTGTATACAAACTTGCAAGATATTAGAAGGGTAGTATTTAAGTTTGCCCTTATCAAATTATATTTTAATGTGAAGTACATGAGCTAACTTGTAATTTTACAAAACAAGCAAATTGATTATTTTTCTTGGAAGTATTTATTATAATATCCTCAAATGGGTGTCATTGAAGTAAAAAGGAATAAACTAGTATTGAGATGTGTCTTCCATATAGGGTCATTTAATTTGTTTGTACAGCAAAACTATATAGATAAGATGAATAAGTTATATTTCTTTGATTTTAAGAATTGGTAGAAGTTACCAGAGCGGATGATTTACAGTACATCATTACGTGATTTTTTGGGTTGTAGCATTTGGTGCTTCAAAGTTGGTTGGAAATGATGATGTCACATTTGTAGGACAAGAAGCAGGAAACTTCTGTGCACTTAAACCTAAAAAGTCATTTATGGTACGTCCTAGTGATAAAATTCGCTATGATAAAATTTATGATAAAATTCTCCAAAAGAACTAAGCGATGTCCTAAATGGCCTGAAAGTAAAAACCATCTGCTGGTTTAGATGAGATATCATCAAGCATTGTAAAGGTTCTGTAAAAGTAAGTTGCTTCTCCCATTAGTACATGTTACCAATCTGTCCCTACAAAGTGGAGAGTTTCCCAAGAAAATGAAATTCGCCAAAGTCATTCCACTGCATAAGAAACGGAAGCAAACACAGTGTTGAAAATTATAGGCCGATATCGCTCATTTCAACATTTTCAAAGATTATAGAAAAAATTGTCCTGATAAGAATCTTTGAGCACCTTAACAACAACAATATCTTGACAACGAGTCAACATGGCTTCCTTCACAAGAAATCAACTCAGGACAGCTCTTGTTGACATGGTTAGAACACATAGTGGATAGCATGGATGAAGGCAAAAATGTCATTGGTATGTTTATGGACTTGAGTAAGGCCTTTGATTGTCTCGGCCATGACCTAATACTTGATAAAACTGAGATTTCTTGGATTTCGGGATGATCCAATGAAGTGGTTTAAGAGTTTACCTCAGTGATCGTGAGCAGCTTGTGGAGATCAGACAGATGGTGAATGGTCTTGAGACTAAGACTAGGTCTAGCCTCCTACCAGTGAAAAGAGGTGTTCCACAAGGGTCGGTCCTTGGCCCGATTCTTTTCATTTTATATACGAATGACCTGCCTCAGTACGTTGAGCCTTTAAGCACACAGTTTATGTATGCTGACGATTCGGTTTTGTTAACAGCGCACAAATCTTTAGAAACCCTTGAAGTAAATTCTTTTATAGCTGTAAACCTTGCCATTGAATACTGCCAGAGCAATGGACTTAGTCTTCAATGGAATCAAAGACTACCCAAATCATCTTTGGAAGCAAGAAACAAGAAGTCTCAGCTTTGCCTGACTTCCAGGAGGTATAGAGCGACAAAACATCTTGGAGTAATCATTGATGACTCGCTGAAACTGGCCAGGACCACATAGATTCTCTCTGCCAAGAAACTCAGCAGTGCCCTATTCGCCCTCAGAAGAACGCAAGCAGTTAGCACGACGCCTTGAAGCAGTTTTTAACTGCCTACCATGCCCTTTTTGAGAGCAATATGAGGTATGGTATAATGGCGTGGGGTGCGTCTTCCCAACACAACTTAGAACGTGTGCTCGTTCTTCAGAAGAAAGCAGTGAGGGCTGTTATCTGGGCTGGGATGGAGAGAACAGCTGCAGAGGACATTTCAAGGAGCTGAAGTTGATGGACAGTTGTGGGTTTCTACATCTTACGAAGTCATCGTCCTGGCGACTTCAAATCAGCAGACTCGACATCAAGAACCTGCCATGGGTATAATACCAGAAAATGCCCAAAAACTTTAGCCTTCCTGCTCATCATCGGACACTTTTTGAAAAAAAAAACCATCATATGCAGGGGCTCAAAATTCTTACAACATCCTGCCTCTCAAAGTCATCAAGAGTGAGAACCCCAGAACGCTAAAGCCTTCATTCTCACCAGGTGGCTTCTTGAAAACCCTTTCTACAGTGTGAATGAGTGAGTTTTTTGAACTGGCAACACTTTCATCACTAATCATGGATTCAAAACCGAAATTGATTTGTGAAGCAAGAAAAATTGTTTGTAATTAATTGTATTAATTTGTAACGCCATTTCAGGTCTTTGTGATTTTGAAATAAAGCTCTCTCTCTCTCTCTCTCTCTCTCTCTCTCTCTAAAATAGTCTGGATGAGTAGGCAGAAAGAAAGCATTAGAGTTATGTGGCAATTGTGGTGCCAGCTCCTGCCTTGGCTAAAGATATGGTTAGTATCATTCTATTCACTATCATTCGAAGTGGGAAAGGGCAGCATGGTTCCTTTAGTTACAGATGTTGTATCGACTGTAGTCCTAAAAGAGACCATCCACTTCAACCATCATCATCCACAGCAAACTAGATGACTCATTTAAAAATGGTGGGTAAAGGACCAACTTTAAATAGATCAGATGATACATATCATACAATGTCATTGATTCTTTACACTGTTAAGATTGTTTACATTCTTGATTATTGCAAACAGGTTTTATTTTATATTTCAAGGAAGTTCTTTCTATACCAATTTGAATTATTATACATATTGTTTAAAGAGGAAATTATCTAAACCGTTTGCAAATATTTATGATCTTTACGGGAACTGAACCGTTGACCTCTCAGTAAGAGAACTGCAGTCTTAACTCTGTGATTTTTTGAAGAGTGTGTGATGTTTTATTATTTCTAGCATTATTATGTTTATGTACACTTAAATTTTGAGACGTAGAACAGTCCTAATCAGCTATGTTACGTGATTAACTTTTCATTATATTCTGATCTATTGAAAGCATGACCTTCACCAATTTTAGATGAGTAGTATTGACCTGACAGTTTCTCAACATCTCAGTTGATTGAAATGAAATATTAGTAGGATATCTGTTTGGTTGCCCATTTGTGACAACATCTATTGCTGTAATGTACCCAGTTTAAGTTCTGCTAGACATGTCTGCTATACCAGCCAGACTTGATATCTCTAGTAACGTGATTCTTTAACGTTAAAAGCAAAACACAGTATTGCTGAAGTACATTGCAGCTTTTCTGACAGTTCCAAACTCTGTTAGGAATGGTATTCTTATTATTTTTTTAAAACATGGTATGTATTGTGGATTTTTGTGGTTATTTTTATTGAAGAACAAAAGTAATTACCAATTATATTTTTATCAAATAACTGTGTACTGCTTTGTAGAGATTGAGTAAAATAAACTTGATATTGATTGTGCGTTACGTATTGAGAAAGACTGCACTAGAATCTAATGTAAAGAGCATTCTTTATGTACCAATATAGCCCATGACGTTATGCTTTAAAACATAATAAGATTAAACAATGTTTATCAATAAATATTATCAACTATTAATTTATTATAAAACTATTCATTTTTAAATTACATGATTATAAAATGTATTAGATTATTCAAAAATCAGGGGTTTACATCTAAGCAAGAGCCTATGTGTAGAAAAATTGATTATATTCACATGTTTATGTTGACTGTAGTATAAATATTACGTGGGCTACTATATTTTTTAGTTTTAAAAAACATGGTGGGGGAAGAAGTGGTCAATTCAATCATGGCAATTAAAGGCAATAAAACAATATATGAAGTAAACTGTCTTTCAATTAATAATTTAGTTTTTAAATAAGTTGAATAAGATTATGAAAGGGACAAAGTGCAAAACTCTCTTCTAAAATTATTTATAATTATCCATATCTACAATGGTAGAGCAAAATAATGATCCGTGAAAAAGTCTCAGAATTTCTTAGAGAAACAAATTAATAAAAATGCCAAGTTGTAGACATTGTACAATATATTTCAAATAGTGTTTATAAATATTCAAAGTCACATATAAGTTGGCAGGATTTGACGAAGATAAGGATGCTACTTGTGACAAAGAGTTAATCAAACCAATGTTTTGACATTGTTATCTCATGAAAATAAATATAAATAACATTTGTTAGATGTTTTAGATGATTACTGATAAAGTTAAAATATTTTTGAAAACTTTATATTAAGATAAAACACTTGTGGAGGAGTCACAAAATTTATCTATAACACTGGGCATTGATAGGATAAGAAGATGTGAGTGAAAAAATCTAGAAAATATACTAGTTCTAAACAAAAACAAAATCAAATGTTATGATTGATTGTTATTCATTACAGTCACTTGAAAAATTACATTGCAATTTACGAAGTCTATAAATGCACTGTAATTTTAACACTGCTTTATAACAGTAGGAAAAATTAAAAATGATAACTTAAAGGTATCAAAATAAATACATTTTAAGAAATCATCTATTTGAAGATAGTAATTACCTGCTGTTCTTGAAAAAATTTAAACAACTGATTATCACAGTTCATTAGAAGTACAGTAAATATGAATATTTGTGTTGTTATCTATCAGTAAAATCTAAAAACTGGAAAATAAACATAATAAATTTTACTACACTGAAAACGAGAATAAAATAGGCAGTCTGTATCTAGTGGTTCCAGGAGTTGGCAGTAGCCTATTATAGAATAGTAGTACTACTATGGCAATGATATCCTTATACATGTATTATAATCTTTTTAAGTTTTCAGTATAATTTAGAACTTTTATGAACAAAATAGATCTATTCCTGTTAAATCCCCCCATTCTTTTTTAGTAAGTTCATTTTAGTAATGAAAACCTAAGTTGCAAGTACTAGAATGTACTCAACTTAACTAATGTTACCAAATTGAGTACCTGAAAAATGATATGAAAAAGCAGATAATTAATAAAGTTAGGGTAAATCTGAGACTGACTATTTGTAGTTTCTTAAGAAAGAAATATGAATATTTTATAATCTATAAACTAGTGATGGGTTGAATCCTGAATCTTCAACATAGATTCAGATTCGATAGTCGCATATGTGGAGATCCGCCGCGCAACATTAACTATTGGATGATCAAAAGTACACAAATTGCTGATTACAAATTGTTTTTGCTGTACTTTGAGTTTTTTTAAAACCTTAAATACATAACCCGCTTAAATAATTTAGTATTTTTTATACATTTATGTCCGCATAGCACTGTAGCGTTTATTCTTGGACGACAGAGGATCAGCATTACGCAAATAACTGATTGCAAAGCGTGTTTTTATTGTACTTTGTGTTTTAAAAACCCATAAATAAACAACCTAATTAACACATTATCATTTTGTAAATGATATTTTGCTTGCAGGTATTATTTTCTACATTTCCTATTGTGTACTGCTGTATATGCAGATTTCAGCAGCTAGTTTTTGTTTATTTCACTATTTTTTAGGTTGGATTGGTTTGAACATTTTAAGTTTAAAATAATTTTAATAAATTATACAATTATATTCCCAGATTAAAAGCATACATTATGGAAGCTCATACTATAATCTATCTAATTAACATTATATTTGATAAGTTTATTGTATTTTTAGTTTTTATATGTCATGTTTAACCCTTAAGATGCGCCATATGAATATGACTGTACCATTGAAATCGCTCTAATTGTGGGATATGGACATGTATTTTTTTATTGGCTGAGCAAAGCCCATCACTCTTGGGACTGGATAAGTTCATTTCTGTCTGCCTGTCCAGACGATATTTTGAAAATGAACTGATCAATAGACCTGGAAATTTTGCATGAAGTCTCATTTATATATTAGCAATACTGAGTGATGATGGTGTATGCCACTCCATGGGATTTGGCCCTGAGCATGAGAGAATATCTTTACATTGGTTTTATGGGTACTGCCATGATGACAAGAAAGAGCTATTTAAAAAAAAATGTGTAAAAACCCTGAATCCAATCATTTGAGATTTTTACATGTGACTTTTATTCATAGTGTAAAAAGAAAAAGAGAGGAAAGCCAATGTTAAAACTCGTCGAGCTTACCGGAACTTTTATTGTTTGAACACTGCTATGAAACAATAAAATTAACAAAATGGGAATTTGTGGCAAGATATCACAAGAAAGATTTTATTTATTAACCTAAAAATGTGATAGTTTTCTATGATAGTGCATTTCCAAACCTGAATTAGGCGGAGGGTTATTGAAGTCTATAAATCTGTAGGCTGACAGTTTCTCTTTTTCCTGCCTGAGGGGATGTAAAAATTTCTGTCTATAGGACATCTCGAGAGTGAACTGAGCCATACATTTGAAAGTTTGCATGCAACCTCAGCGAAGCCTGTTTGACATACTCCTACCTTGTTTTAGTTAATTGTGTAAATTACAATTCACAAAAAGTGCAGTGAATGTGTTTAAAGTAATTTATGACCGTTGGGGGTAATGCATTGTGTCGATAATAAATTAATAACCATTGTTATTATTTATGTTTCGTTTTCGTCCAGTCATGCTTGGTGCTTCTTGTACATTATAATGCTATTTTGCTGTGACTGTTTGAAATATATGTTGTCTTGGGTCTTCACCAGTCTCAACTGAGGTATATATATATATATATTTACATGTTCCAAAATTAGAAAATAAATTGAAATTTAGCCACAATCAAAACTTTTAAAAACCTTACATGCATGCTAATTGTATCCAGACCAATCTTTTTTAGTTCTTCAAGGGTTAAAGATGATTGATTTGTTATTAATTAATAGTTATACTTTTGATCTAGCTCTGTCTTTACATTCTGATCTTACATTCAATATTAATACTTTTAAGTTGTGTTTTCAACTATATTTATGCTATTATGTTCAGTTATGATGGTTTTCAATTAATTTCTATATTTTTAACAAGATTCTGAGTTTCAGTGGAAGAGAGGACTTCATAGTTCAAGCTTGTTTATCGTATTAATATTATAACATGCACACTATATTACCCTTTGGACAGTAGCTTCGCAACTGTCACTCTTTGGAGCCAGTTAGATATTTGGAAAAATTATTGATTAAAGGGTCAATATTTGAAGCATTCAGATATATTTATTTAAAATTATAAAGTTTATGACAGTTAAAAAATTATGCATTGAGAAATAAACACTACACATAATGGAATTGGAGAAACTATTATAAAACAATTTAAAAATTTTTAATATACTTTGGTATTTTTAATATATTTTTTTTAATTAAGTGAAAAATATCTTTTTTACGTAATACACAATTGTAGAATTGGCGAGGTTAGGGCTACTTAGTCCCCTCTTACACTTAATCATAACTAACTACCAATAGATATTTATATACAATATATGATTTACCTTTTTAGAGTCAACTTTATGTTAAGACATCCAAAAAGTGTACCAAGATTCTTTGTGAGTGTAATAACAAAATATTTCTTAACAATAATTAAGAAAGAAGGTATATATGTGATTTTAATTTGTATGACAAGAAAAATATTGTTTATGCTTGTACTTATATTAAAGTTAGCAAGTTTCTAAGATAATAAATGATTAACATTTATAACAATATATTATATTTTATACAAACCTACAAGTTCTTAAACTTAAAAATAGAAATTTACCATGTATATTTCGAAAAATAATATTTGAGTTACTTTTAACTATGACTCCTCGACTATTGTGAATGTTTGACATACAAAATTTTATGGTGCAGATAATCACAGAAATAAAAATTTGGTGTAATGTACTGCAAACATATCTTTTATCCCACATTGATCTTTTCAATGCAGAACCTAGGCTTTGGAGTTTGACATGAAATTGAAAGATGTAATGTTTCCACTTTGCCTATAATCACAGTGAGTGCTTTATTTGAATAATTTTATTGTCCAGACTATCCCCAGTTTCAGAAAGGAACAACAAAATGGAACCAAGTACAAATCTTTAATTATCTAAATAATATGATCTGTACATGTAATGGAACTTTGACAACACACATTTTAAAGAAAGTCATAACAATTCATGCTTATCAAAGAATTTGTGTTTACCAGGTTCCTCATATGAAAGGGATGAAAGCAAAACTGTGAAACTGTGGTATTGAGGTTCCTTCCTATAACGTGAATATCAATACATGAGTAAAGTCATGACTCATGACACAAAATGCTCCAATGTTTTTACCTGACATTTTTAGCAAATAAATGTTTGTCCAATAACTTTCTTTCAACTAACATTCTTTACACTGTGAATTGCGTTTTTCCGTACAAGTCCGTTGTCAATAACACAATATTAACAGACATAAAGAGCTGTTATGATGGATGTTTTTAGTTGACTAACTTATTAACCTTTAGAATGTTAAATTAAATTTTCTGGACTTTCTCCCTAGCATGCTAATACAATAAATCTGTTTTTAATTTGTTTAAAGTTCTAATTTGCATATAGATTTCTAAAGTTACTGTAGGACAAAAAATATAAAACCTGAATGTTTTTTTTATATTTTTTTTAATGTCACTGACAAATTGATCAATGTTTTCATCATCTGGATTAGCCATTTTTATAATTAGTTTACTAAAAAGAATTTACTACAAACACAATCACGATTTCAAGAAATTAACTCCAATTAGTTGCAACATTACACACGAGCAAAGCTTACATGTCTCAAAAGTTGCACTGGCACTCTTCCCATATGGAAAAACCCATAAAATGCAACAGTGTCCAGTCCAAAGTGACGGGAGCTACAAAATCCAGTTTAGGATCGTTAACAGGAAGCCAAGAACAACGAATGAAGTGCAGCTGTTATCTGATGTTCAGTCAGCACTCTAGTGCATTCTATCACCGGTTTTACAAACTGAAATTCACAAAAAAAACTTAAATTATGAGATTTACCATCATACAGGGTTTGAGCTTTAACCACACAAGATTACTTATAATACACGTGGGAAAGGTTAATTACTCTACTGTCCAAAAACTGTACCTTTTTGTTTTGATGGGAAAAAAATCATTCACCATTAAAACAGATTTCATTGTGAAGCAATCTATGTTAGACGACTGTAAGACACGTCATGTTGTATTATTTTCCAAACAAGTGTACAATTTTAAAATATTACACTGTAATGTGAACAAAATCCAAACTTACGTATATAGTAACTTTAAAATTAAAAATCTATAAAAAAAATATAAATACTGTACATATATTATTTACTTTATTGAGTAAACAAAACAATTTTTATATCTCTGTTCCTGATATTTGTGTTTTCAAAGCTACTTGACCATGACTCCTTTGATCTTGTCTCTCTCAGTACAGAAATCATGAATTTTAGTTTGATATTTTATAATACTCTAATTAACTTATTCTTGATAATAGAGGTTAATCTTGTAGGTAGAATATTATTGCCAACACTTAACACTTCATAGCTAGACGTCTACACACTGCTAATGTGAGGGGGGAAATGGCACAGGGTCCGGTGTGGTCATATATAGATTAATGCATGTAATTTCTTGCTACACCTGGTGAATCATTGTTTATCTCATTAAATTCATGTATTAAGCCTTATTCTATGTATCAACGCCAAGGTATTTTGTGAGCTATTGCTCATATAGATCAAAACATTTGTTTTTCAATTTTTTAGTCTTTTTTTGTTTTTAAATAAAGTGACTAAACTGTAATATAAAAAAAATGTATTTTTCACTTGAAAACGAAAAATCAATCAATCAATCAATCAAAATCTTTATTACAATTTCTTTAAGAAATGTACATTCGTCAAGAGATACAAGTTTATATACAAAAGAAAATAGGTCCTTCAAGTTTCGGTCTTGCTTCAGTCATCTTGTTTCAAAATATTCCTTCATTGAATAAAATGGTCGCTCCATCAGCCAGTCTTGCAGATGGCGTTTCAGTTGTTGGCCGTTGAGGATTTTCAGATTTGTTGGAAGTGAGTTGAAAACTTTCCGTCCGATATATGATGGTTTTCTGCTGTATTGTGTGGTGCGCTGGAAGATGATAGTCTGCTGCTCTCCGTGTGTTGTAGGAGTGAATGTTTTCTCCTGTGGTAAGCTCTGCCTGGTCTGTGTAGACAACTACTGAGTAAATGTAAAGGGCAATGACAGTCATAATCCTCAGTGATTTGAAGGCATCTCTACAACTCTCTGTTGGAGTGAGGTTGGCGAGTGCTCTTATAGCTTTTTTCTGTTGCACCAGTATTCTGTCAAGGTTCTGTTGTGAAGTTCCTCCCCATATAATCAGGCCATATCTTATGTGTGATTCTACCAGCGCATGGTATGCTGCTTTTGCAGCCTCTTGTCCAGCTATCCACTTTATTCTTCTCACAACAAAAATTCCAGGTCCAAGTTTTTTGCTCAATGTATCAGCATGTTCAGTCCAGGAAAGATTGGTGTCTATTGTCATGCCCAATAATTTAGAATGATTTTCTACCAAGATGTTGGGAACTTCTGGGATCTGTTCATGTCTTCTACTGAAATTTAGCTGAGTGGTTTTTGACGGATTGATTGCCAAGTCATTTTGTAGACAGTATTGTAAAGCTTTTCCAGTTGATGTAGTGATTGTTGAGTGTAGTCCCTGCGCTGTGTCATGTTGAAGAAGAAGTGTAGTGTCATCTGCGTACATAATGGGGAGGATGTTGTTGTGGTTAATGAAGTCATTAAAGTCATTGGTAAACAGCACAAACAAGAAAGGACCCAAGACTGAACCCTGGGGCACCCCTCTAGTTATTGGCTGAGTTTGGGACCTAAAAGTACACGATTTATTATTTATGGTTCTATGGATTTCTACAATCTGGCTGCGATCTGCTAGATAGCTTGCCACCCAATGCCTTGATTTGCCTTGGAAGCCTAGAATTGATAGTTTCTTCACAATCAAATCATGCCCTAAGCAATCGAATGCTTTGCTGTAGTCTAAAAGGATGGCTGAGACAAATTTATTATCTTCTAGTTGGTCTGTGATATGTTCTACTAAGCTTGTCATTGCAGTGATGGTGGATCTTCCCTTCAAGAATCCATGTTGGCAATTTGATAGCAGTTCTTGTTCTTGCAAGTGTTGTACCATCCTTTTTAGTGCAATTTTTTCTATAATTTTTGAGAAAGGAGAGATTAAAGAGATTGGTCGATAATTTTCAAGTTTGGTTTTTGATCCCTTCTTGTGCTTTGGGTAGACTTTTGAGAGTTTTAGTTTTGAAGGGAAGTGACCATTATCAAAGGATTTGTTAATTATTGTGACGAGTGGAGCTGCTAATTGGTTTGCACAATGCTTGACTGCCTTTGATGGGACTTCATCAATGCCACATGACAGTTTAGGTTTTAATGTCTGTATTACAGACAGTACTTCATTATGTGTGTTGGGGGCCATGGTTAGTTGTGGGTTCTGTTGGATATTTGCGGTGGGCTGTGGTGGAACAGTATTAATTTGGAGAGCACTGCGATTTTGATTAAGAGTGATATCTGCTACCCGGCAGAAATAGCTGTTTAAGTGCTCTGCAATTGCCATCGGGCTGTCTTCTATTTTTCCATCAATTTCCAGCTGTCTAAGTGTGTCATCAGACTTTTTTTTATGTTTTTTCTCCACTGATGATGCTCCAGAGTGCCTTAGATTTATTGTCAGAGCTGGCTATGTGCTCATTTGCAGCTGCTCGCCTGAGTTCTCTAAGTTTTAGGTCATAAGTTTTCTTTTTAAAAGTTAAAGTTTTCTTCTAAATCATCGACAAACCCATAAAAATACCATCTGTATTTGGTATTGTCTCTAATAATTTATGCAAATGACAAAATAAAAACTAAAATAATAACCTGAAACCAGAACACTTGGTACAAATACGAAATGTGCATACAGCATGTTAAGGAAGGTTACTGACCTTATAAGGAATTGAAGTGTTGTAAAGGTTCAGTATTATAGAATTGTATGGTATAAAAGTTCATTGTTTCTATCTGATATGACAAAAAATTCATCTTATGACATTGCTAATCATTATACAGTGTGTTGTAGAGGTGTTTTTCACATTGAATATTATGAGAAGTTCACAGTAATCCGTAAAAATTTGTGGCTGTAGTAAAGATCAACTTGCTCCAGATGGAGGAGTACATGTATAAGGCATTGACTTATGAGTGGTTTTATAAGTATGCTGATGTTTTTGATTTGTGAAATATTAGTTTGCATTTATACCAATGCCTTAGAAAAGATTGTATACTCCATTAAATACACGATGATTGAATTTTTGAGGTACCAAAAAGGAATATCATACAAAAAAGTTTTTTGTTATTTTGTTTCATTACAATGGTTTAAATTAGTGTGAACAGTATTTATATACAAGAAAATATTAATTTTGTATTCATAAAATAAAAGTAAATAATAATTCAAGAGCTTTATTTGTGCATACATGATGTACCCATGGGGTGGATGACATCAAGGTATAATAAATCGCAAAGCTGTTTACCTCTTGGGGGTACATTAACATATAAACATTGAAAAAAATATTATTTCTCTTTACCAGCATTGAAAAACCAATAAACTTTCTCATAATACTTACATGTTTTAGGCAAACGGCTTAAGAAAGATGCAAAAAATTTTCTTATGAGTCAGCTGTAGTAATATATCCTTGAGTGTTTATTTGCCCATAAGATTAATGTATCATTATCATTCAGTATTATCATAATTAATACAGTATCATTCAGTTTTAGGTCCTTATTTTTGATTATAGCATTATGGAAGATGACAATTTTAAAGATTTAATTCATACGCATCTAAATTAATTTGTTTTATGGAATTTGTATGCTTTTTGAATATTTAACATCTTTAGTGCAGTTCTATACTAAGATACTCTTATTCCTCTCTCTGCGCTGTTAGGTGTCTGCCGCAGTTAACGTGTTTAAACGAAGATATACAACAAAAATTGAGATGTTTTCCTAAATAACCTATAAAAATATCTAAAAAAATGATGCATATTAATTATCTTTAAAGTGAGGTATCTTCCATAATTCTATGACTAAAAATAAGTAACGATGGTGGGAAGAGTTGATTCAATTTATCTAAAACGTAGTGCACTCAAGTAGAAATGGATTCATTATTTCCAAGAAAGCGGTATCCTCCATAGGTAAGTTTACTTTCCTATATAAAACTAATAAAAAAATTAGGATAATTTTTGCTGGCCCCTAAATATAAATACTTTTTATCTCAAAAATTTTTTGTTTGAAAAAAATAAATTTTTTTATATATATATAAAAATATTTATTTATATTATATATATATAAATTGTAATAAATAATATATATATTTTTTTAATTACAATAGACAAATTTGATTTATTTTGGTTTTCCTTAAAATTATTTTTGACTACACAAAAGTAATGCGTGAAACTTTGAATTTGTATTCAAAATTATTCATCTTATATAAACCATATTTTAATAACTTATTTACTTAACATACTAGAAATTTACATTTTCTGAGAAGGAAACCGTTATGTAACAGTATACATATTGTAGTTTCAAAGCAGAGATCTTGTAGATGTGACAAGAAAAAAAATAAGTGATGAAAATGGTGGAATAGTTTTAAACATTATGTGTTATTAGAGTAATTGTTTCAATCATCTGCCTTTATAAATTGTTTATGAAAATTATAATGAGCGTTTTGAATACATTTTCGTCCTTTTGTAATTGAAGATGACCAACCTTAACTAAATTAGCAATTTTTTTACCCTTGACAATTTTGTGATTTATATGTGTATAAATAGACCTATCCTGTATATAGTTTATTTTCTAGATATGATACACCTAATATGCTATCAAGAAGATTGCATTTATTTTCAGCCTAGTTCAAGAAGTGTCCAAAAAAGATAATATGTTGTTAAATGTCTAAATGGTTACTTACAATAACTATAAATGGTATAGAAATTAACATATTCTGTACAAATTCATAATTTTATTAAAAGATATTATTTACAAATAAACAGTGTATAGTAGTCGCATAAATATTCTATGTATAAAGAAAACAATATGTACAATATTCAGTTTGTGGTTATTGACACACTACCTACACCACTCTGTAATGGTAAAAGTCCATGACTGTCTGAGTAACATTCCAGCCAGTGGCCAGAGAGACTATGAAGATTAGCAGTACAGGCACCATGGGATATAGCAGTACCTGCGTCCTCTGTAGGATTGGCAAACCTGGACACAAAACAATATGTACAATATTCAGTTTGTGGTTATTGACACACTACCTACACCACTCTGTAATGGTAAAAGTCCATGACTGTCTGAGTAACATTCCAGCCAGTGGCCAGAGAGACTATGAAGATTAGCAGTACAGGCACCATGGGGTAGAGCAGTACCTGCATCCTTTGTAGGATTGGCAAACCTGGACACAACACAGTTACCTTACTTTAACTAACATAAAAATATGGTTACTTCTAGATGTTCTGGACTTGAAATTTGGTACACTTGTGTAACTTGGGCTCCACGTGATGGATAAAAACTAAAATGTCTATTTTGGTTTTTACTAATTTTTAGGGGTAAAACCAGACCAAAAATGGATGATGAATTCTCCACTGAAACACCTATTCTTGAAAAACAAAAACATCAATAATCCATTTAAATAATGTAATCGAATATTAAGAAATTTTGCAACAAAAATGTTACGTTTAAAGTGTAAAATGCAGAATTTTTAGAAAAAAACTATAAATCACATGAATATAAAATCATTACACAAATAGTTTAGTAAAATAATTCAAAAAATTTGTACACTAGTTAAATAAATAAAAATAAAAATTATACATAAAGTAATATACAAAGTTGTATACAACTACATACCAACAAGTACAAAAATGGACATATACGATATGAATGAAATTATTATAGAAATATCTTTAGATGCAACTATAGACTATTAGAGTGCACGTGAGTAGACTTTACAGGCTTTGAGACAGACGAACTAGCAGTCATTTACTATCTTACACACCACTACAATGGATATATGATCTCACAATGAGCCGTTATTCATTGTACCTGCTCATTATTAATAGTTATATGATGGTAAATGTTCAGGCAAGCCACATACCGGCATTACACAAAATTGGTGAAAATGTGATTCACACAATTTAAAAGAGCAAAAATTATCTGCATCAGTGTAAACAATCTAGCCTGATTTTCAAGATTCTGGAAACTCGCTTCTCATTGGATGTCTCAAATATGAGAGACCAATTACAAGCTGAGAGTGTAATAATCAGCCTGCAAATTCTCTATAAACTTAATGCTAAAGGAAATCAGATCATTTCCAAAATTATTACAGGTAATGAGATATATGTACATTGTAGGATGCTCCAATTTTTGGAAAGAATCATATACCGGTAAATGAATCCAAAGTAGCTGCCTAGAGCCTGGCCCTAGTAGGCCTTATTAGGAATATGGTAGGTTACTTCACATATCAAAGCTTTAAAATTCCGGTCTGCTATTTCTGAACCGTCATATTTTTAGTTGAGATAGATTTCAATGAGATAGTTAGTACAAGAAAAATAACCATCAGCTCCATTAATGTTGTTATAAAATCAAAAATAAATAGGCCAGACAATTCAGTTAGTGAAGATAAATCTATACTCACATGTATAGCCAAGAAATGTAATATACACATAGTAACCGATGGCAACTACCCACAACAAGTTGCCAAACAGTCGTGAGAAGAACCAATCTTGGCTGATGAGCACTGAAACAAAACATTCATTTTGTATTAATTTTACATCAAGCTTTTCTGGGACAAGCATCTCTGAATTAAGAAGAAATCATGCACCTCCCTTCATTTGACAAGATCTAATAAATCATATTCGGTTCGTAATAATATTGTTGAATTTATTAAATGTTGTGATGAAAATAATCAGACCTTCCCAATAAAAATCAGCGTTCTCAAACTTTATAATTTAGATATTGTACAGGAAAAAAAAACTCAAATTACAAGAACCTCAGATCACAGACACTTGAATTACTACTGCGATTTTGGTGCAGTTCTTAACAAAGAATGGCCTACTCATTACTGTACTAAAACAACTAAATTTTTTTATTATGCGAAAAATAAGTAAATGTTTGCTCTCCCCACTAGCCTACTAGATACAATGATAAAATATTTACCACACTTAGGTAATGACAGCAAATAAGCTATCATCAAGGTTTTCCTAATAAAATCACGTCAAAAATATGCTACCACAATACAAATGTTGAAATATTTCAGCCTCGCTGAATTATCTTCAGCTAACAATTGTTACACAAAAATAGCTTATGAGCGTTATGTAACAATATATTGTTTTTTCCTATTTATACTGATAAGGGCTGTGCAGTAACAATGTATTGTTATTCCTCACCACCTTTTTTACTTATTCTAAAAGATTGTGGTAATTAAAAAAGCAATTACATTTTCTTTATATTAAATCAATAGTTTTCATTATAACAGTATATTATTAATTATGCTAATGTCTTCAGAGGCATGGCAAAGTGTAAGGTTTAAGAAATGTGTCTCTTTTATTACACCCCATTTGCTTGTCATGAAAGGTTAGCAATGATTGGTGACATCTTCCAGCATTAAATTGCTTAGTCTAGTACACAAAATCAGAGCATTATATTCCATCATCTAATTCTCATAAACATAAAGTTCATTAAAATGGAAAGATGGATACAGTTATTTCTCTAAAAACCTTAACATGTTTAAATCTCTGTATTTAGAAAATTTATTTTTCAACTACTAGTACAGTAGAACCTCGGTTAACCGAGGTAATTGGGACCGAGGGTACCTCGGATACGGCGAACCTCGGATAACACGGAACGTAACCTAAAAATCGTTACCGGGGCTAAAAATAGCTCAAGATATACTAAAACATGAACAAAAGTTATTAACTGAACTGTTGTTTAGTTTATTAGTACAAGAAATGTTATTAGTACGCAATAAAACGTGAGAGGAAACGGTAACACTCACAAATACTAAACACTGTTTTAATATAACACTCAATTTATTGCACAACTGAATACGTATGATATAGGCTACACAATGTACAGAAGTTTAGTTACAGTACAGTATTCCTGTTTTACAAAATTAAATCAAAGAAATGAAAATTAATTTACTGTACATTGTACAAAAATAAACAAAGTAAGCTAATCTTTTTTCCCAAAAGAAATCAGTTATTGTTTTTTGACTTAGATTAAGAGGATCTTAGGCTAGCCGCCCTGTTGCGCCAGCGTCGCAGCCAAACTAAATCGTTTGTTGTTGCGGTTTCTTGTTGTTCAATGTATGCCAGTGCTCCCTCGATTCGTTCTTAGACCTTCTGTTATGTGATATTTCTCAGTCGCCCCATCAGGTTCATCGCTGTAAAAAAAAACTTTTGTTTTACGTAACCGTAACGCAATCAAAAGGCAGCAGTTGGAATTGGTATGAAATTAGTTTTGGATTGATGAATGTGGGCAACATTTAACTAAAGTGTAACAAATATACTGTAGTTGTGTTAAAAAATTGATGTTGGATTATGTTTTTATGTTAAATTTTGCATAAATAAAAAATCAAAAACTTACTTGTCATCATCTTCTGGTTGGTTGAGCATCTGGATAATCACGTCATCAGTTAGGGCCTGATCCTCATCTCCATTGATTCATTCACTGATGTCCTCTGCACTGATGGGCTCAGCCACTGGAAGGTGGTTACAAAGATTCACAAGCTCTTCATTTTCAGGAGGACATGCTCTTGGCTGGTTTTCAGGAGCAGCTGTCTCTTGGCGGCTTGCCTTTTCAATTCCGAAAAGTTTGCGCCATGACCTTCTTATAGTGTCCTCCCTAACGTTATCCCAAGCTTCTGACACCCAGTAGACAACATCTTTCATTGTGATTAACTTGAGAGCATCAGTGACACCCCAGCCCGTCCTCTAGCTTCTCCAGTAGATTTCTAAGCAGCCTCTTTTTGTAGTTTCGCTTAAAAGTTTCTAGAACTCCCTGGTCTAGAGGCTGGATGAGGGCAGTAACGTTTGGAGGCAAAAAATAAGGCTCTAATGCCATCGCTGACTAGCTCATCAGCATCTGGATGGGACGAAGCGTTGTCAAGAATAAAGAAGGGCCTTGCGAGGGAGTTTTTTGTTCTCCAAGAAAGCTTCAACGACTGGAACGAATTCCTCAAAAAACCATTGTTTGAAAATCCGCGAGTCCATCCATGCGTTTTTTCTGGTTTGTGTATGTGCTGGAAATGTGTCCACATTAGTATTTTTTAAAAGCACGTGGCTTTTTATACTTGCCTATTACAACTGGTTTGAGTTTCAAACTTCCTGCAGCATTGGCACATCCTAAAACTGTAAACTCGATCTTTAGATTTCTTATACCCAGGAGCTGATGTTTCCTGCTGACTGGCTAAAGTTTTTGAGGGCAACATTCTGAAGTTTAAGGCCTGTCTCATCACAGTTGAATATTTGATCGATGTAAGACCCTCACTCAAAATCAATTTTCTTATTTTTTCTTCAAAAACTGTCACATCAGTTTCATTACCTGAAAGTTTTTCCCCAGATATATTAAGTTGCCGGCACTCCATAACGGTTCTTCCATCGCATTAACCACCCCGGAACTAGCGGTAAAAGGTTCATCGCCATCGCCAAAAGATTTATGGAAATCTAAGCGCTTTTGCCTGCAAAATAGGCCCACTTATTGGACTTCCCCTTGCTCTCCATTTCCGAAAACCATAAGAATAAAGCCTCGGAAAGTTTTTTCATACTCACACTTTTTAAACGTTTTTTCTCTCTGAATTGCAATTGGAATTTTAAGCTCTGAGCACCCCATTTTTCTAACTCAGCTCAGCCCTCTTCCTCCTCCAATCTCTCCGACGGTAACCTCACCAACACCCAAGTCTTTAGCGACTGTTCTTATTGACTCACCATTGTCCAGACGACGAATCGCATTTAGTTTAGTCTCTAAGGACACAACGACACGTTTGCGTTTAGCACTCATTTACACCTACTGTAACTGCACTTAAACACACAATAAAAAAACAGTGGATAGACACTTGACTTGTAAAAAGTAAACAAAGGACTGCCACTGAGACGAAATGGTGGCGTCTTCGGGCAGACCGATTGATGCACGAACACATCCGAGCTGAAAGCTGTACACCAGGACAGCCCACTAGATGCGCAATAAGCTACGGAGTCGAATCGGGGTGGTGGGGAGAGCGAGTGGCTCAGTCGCGTCTCGGCATTGAAACAGTTCGCATTGGTCCGGCGGCGAGCGGTGTCGGGTTTACAACACCTGCAGCTGCTCTGGCGAGCGGTGTCGGGTGACAGTGCCGTATGCATTCGGCAAAGATAAGCGCTAAGCTACGCAAATATTTGGCCGAGGAAACACAAACAGTTGCCAACAATTTACTGTACAGTAGTTTTAAAAACGCATTGCAGGCTAGCGTGCGTATTGCGATAAAAGGAGCACCCAAACGCTCATTACTGTACGTAGTTTGTGCGTGTTTCTTTTGCTTTTTTAAATAAAAAAAATCGTCCGAGGACGGCCCTCGGTTAACCCGGAGTCTCGGTTAAGCGAGGCTCGGTTAACCGAGGTTCTACTGTAACTAATAATACAAAAAAGATATATTTCTGTTATTAGTAGTATAATACCCAAATACACAACTAACACACTTAAATGCACTTCAAGCCAAAAATATAGTAAATTAATAGCTTAATAAATATACAATTTAAGATGTATATTGTAGGCCGATGAAGAGAGGTATATAATCAATCAATGTGCATTAAATTACATTATTAATTAAGGCTGCATTTACTCACCATGATAGAAGAACATTTGAAAAACATGTAATATGATGAGTGATGGGAAGAAAGCATTGAGATGGACATCAAAAGCGTAACCCCACTCTACATCTTGCCCTTGATATGCTGGCTTCAGAAAGTAATGGTTGCTAATATACCTGTAAATTGATCAATGATAATTTAAAATTTGTTTTCTGAATTCTATATTTTGTTGTTTGTTCTAAAGATATTTCTATATTTTGTATAAAAAAAACCCCTATTTCTTCATCAAACATGACCACCAGAGCCCAATACTAGTAAGTAGGATTATGTGGTTCCAATCTAGATTATCTGTCATTACATCTCCGGAAGATGCATATTTGTAACCATAAGAGGAGCTTCATCTCATACTCGTCCCATCTTCATAATGTACTTTAGGGATCTGTATTGGGCTTTTTGCTCTTTTTGTTGGGCACCCTGGATGACTACTGCACGTTATTTACAAATGATTCAGAGTGAATTATATCAAAAAGATTACGAGAATGAGAGGCTGTACTTTTCAAAGTTGGTTCTATTTGGCAATGCGGAGAACTGTCTCATGCCCAATATGGAGAAAACCCAACATCTGCTATGTTATTTTAGTAGACTGGTTAATACTGGCGAGTTAACCCTTTTAGTGCTATAGCGTCTACGTTGTAGACGCTGCGTTTATGTCTGAAAGTGCTAGTGTCTACGTCGTAGACGTATTTTTATATATACGAGGGCAAATCAAATATAAACGGTAATTTTGCTGTTGACTGTACCAAACACGTTCGGCCACGTGATGCGGCTGTGGACGATTGTAGATTTGCTTAATAGGAGTGGGGGGAACTGCTTGCTTCACACTATCGTGTGTTCTGCCTTCAGTACAGCCATGACCGAGCGAGAGGTACATCCATCTGTTGCGCAACGCATCGTCATAAAATTTTTAACAAATTAAGGTGTTAAGCCTTCGGAAATATTTACTCGTTTGCAGGCACAGTTTGGGGACACTACTCTGTCTCAAACTCGAGTGTATATGTGGGCCAGAGAATTTAGGGATGGCCGAGAACGTGTTGAAAACAAAAGTCACGGTCGACGCCCAAAGTCTTACAGATGACAACATTAGTGCGGTTCAACAGCTTATTGAAGGTGATCACCGGTTAACTGTTCAAGAAATCTCGTCGGAAATTGGTATCAGCTACGGGAGTGTTCAGTCTGCAATCACAGACCACCTTGGCTTCAGAAAAATTAGTGCTCGCTGGGTTCCGAGGTTGTTGACCGGAAATCAAAAACAGGTCGGAGATTGTTGGGAGACTTCTGCAACGATTTCAAGAAGAAGGTGAAGATTTTTTGAGGCGCATCGTCACATGTGATGAGACGTGGGTCTACCATTACACTCCCGAATCGAAAATGACAAGTAAGGAGTGGCGAAGGAAGGATGAAGGCTGCCCAGTGAAAGCCAAAACTCGTCTCTCAGCCGGAAAAGTTCTTGCAACAATTTTTGTTGACTCAAGGGGAGTTCTACTCATTGATTTTCTTCACGATCAACGAACAGTGAATGCGGCTTACACTGCCAGGTGCTAAAATCAGCAAAAACCAGTCACCGGAACAAAAGACGAGGTGTGCCCATTAGAGATGTCATGTTTCTCCATGACAACGCAAGGCCTCACACCGCATTGTTAACAAGGGATAAATTGGAAGAAATGGGCTGGGAAACTCTCGAACACCCTCCTTACAGTCCAGACCTGTCCCCTTGTGATTATTTTTTGTTTGCGCCCCTGAAAGAATCACTTGGAGGAAAACGATTTGAAAACAATGAAGACGTCGAAAAGCACGTGCGCGATTGGTTAACAACTCGCCCTCAATCTTTTTATGAACAGGGAATATTCAAGCTTCCATTAACAATCTCCCTGAAACACTAAATTTAGAAACAAATCCAAAAAAATTTAAAACCCAATTAAAACACTACCTGGTGTCTTGTGCTTTTTACTCAGTTGACGAGTTCATGGAGCACACTTGGAATTGATATTCGCGGCGGTGTTGCAATCCTGGGGGTTGATCCCACGAATTATGGATTTTGTTTTTTTTGTATGTGTATGAATGTGTGCCTGCGTGCAACTGTATGGAAAGTCGAGTGAATGGATTTAGTTTTTTAAGATAAATACCGTAAAAAATTGGTATTATTGACTATTGCAATACAATGTAATATATATTGTCAACGAAATAAAATATATTCTATTCTATTCTATTCCAAATCGGTGGCAGAAGTGTGTAGATAATGCAGGAGACTACATTGAAAAATGTTGAAGGTATAGTTTCTGTATAATATTATTCAATAAATATAATTTTGGAAATTACCGGTTATATTTGATTTGCCCTCGTATATTGGTTCAATTTATGCAATTTACTGGCTGCAAACGATGACAGTTCATCCAAAAGCCATAGAGTAACGATATTTGTATATTTGATTGCTGACGACTAGCTATTTATACGTCTTTGACGTGAAATAAAAAGAAGGTAAGTTCAGATACGTTGCGAGCGAACTGACGCTGTGCTTTGTTTTACTCTGTTTTATCCATTAAATTGTGTTATAATATTGTGAAATACTGTACTACTTCATTAGTATTCCAAATCATTGCATTACTTCATTTTTCATTTGTGTTTTCCATGTGTATTATATTTTACTAAGTTACAAACTATGTCTAATATTATAAGAACATTGCAGGTGATGATGAGTTATATACGGAATGTTGTTGAAGATGTTCTGGACAATGAAAGCAGCAGAATTATCAGTGATTCTTCATTTATAAGTGAACCATTTGGTTTTTATGAGCAGAATGGTGTGGAAAGTGACGAAATCCCAACATCTGATGAAGATATTAACAAATCGTATTCAAGTGAAATTGACGATTCTGACAAAGACAAAGACATATTTTATTTTTCATCCACACTTCTTATTTGTTGTATAAAAATAAAATAAAATATATGGAATTTGTTTGGTTTTAGTTGCTCTTTACAATGGTAGCATCAGAAAAATAATATAAAATTGTTTTACATACTAAAATTGTATGCTAAAGTGAAAAAAATTATACAAAAATTTATGTTACAAAAAATTTTTTTATAACAATCCAAATAAGTAAAAATGTATTTTTTGTATTTATTTCTGTTTATTGGTTATTTATCTTCAATACAAAAAAAGTAACAAGATATGACCTCAAATAAGGAATTTACTAAAAGTCTGCATTTATGCACTAAAATGCTTAGCACTCTTGGGTATGGCAATGCGCCAGATCCCTTAGCACTAAAAGAGTTAAAGCTGTTTTGAATTTGGATGGATTCTATGACAATCTAGAATTGTTAAATTGACATATTATACTTGAAGCTAGCAATAGTATTGTTCTTGTTCAGAAGACTGCTGGATGACATATATTTGTTGACTGTTTATTACACTTTTTCACAATCTCATCATGTGTGGTCTGATATTGGGACCTTTCTGCTGAGGTGGAGAGGGTGCTGAGGCTTAAATACAAAAGTCTAGATCATCAAACCAGTGGCGTATATAAAACTTTGCAGATCAATTTTTGCAAGCTTAAGGATCATAAGTCTCGTTACCCAGTAAGTATTTAACTCCATTATCTACATCAGGGAAAACCTTGCCAGTCTTCTTACAAGGGATGAAATCCACAAATTGTCATGTGGGTGATGTCAACATTCTCCAGTGTAAAATTTATTTGACGATGAAGAACTTTCCTGTCACAGGCATAAGAATGTTCAACCATGTCCCCCCTGAAATTCACCACTTGGACTAAAATGGGTAAAAGAATGAGGGTAAACTTACAGCTAGGACACTTGACTCCTTGACTGAGATAGACAATGGTTTGTACTGACCACTGGCATAGTTTTTGTGTACCGGTATTGTAAAAAGAACAGTCCTATATATGTGCGCATATTTTCTTTTAATGTTTATACATTCTATTTGCAGCTCTCTCTGGCAAACGGCCGCTCTCCAACAAATGAAGATGGTAATGATAATAATGGTATGCTAGAAGTTCATAAGAATGAATTGTCTTATAAAATGACAAGTTGTCAACAAGAAGAAGTTTGAAATGAAACTCTGACCAACAGTATTTAAAGAAGTGAGGAAATCTAGCTTGAGAAGTTTTGAAGTTGCGGAGTGGTAAAATTTCATTAAAACAGTTTACTTATATAAATAAGGTAAACATAACATATCAGCTAAAAACATCACTGGTAAAAATAATTATAATATTGTCAATTAAAGAATACATATTAATATGAAAAGTTACACTTACCACAATATGGTAGCAACAATGATGCCAAATCCAATGCAGTCGACAAAGATTAGATACACTAAAAATTTGAAGAACGCCCATATACTCAAATTTAGTATGAAAGTGAATGCTATGGATGCAACTGAAACAAAACAATAAAAACCTTTTGATTTAAAGATAATGTAAAATAAGTTAATTTTCTGTTTATAGCCTGCTATACTTTGTTTTTCTTACATCTTACATCACACATGTGTGTTGTATACTGATTTAAACCTTTGCGTCCTGCGGCATCGGCGTATCGCATGAGGTAAAAACCTTCTAAATTGCTGGCATTGATTGGTGCGACGATCTGTATTTAGCTAATACTTAATATGGTAGTAAATAGTTGAAATATGCAAGTAACTATTTAGCTGCATTAGATATGTTACAATGTATTGATTCATGCTTGTTTGTTTCTTCCTCGAAAGTTTTTGGAATGATAATGAACTATAATGTTGTTATGGTCTGTCAGCCGATGAATTCAAATGCGAATTCTGCGTTTGGCTAGTTGCACTGTTTACTTCTTTCCGTAATTATGTTTTGATGTAAAAACAAATCATAAAGCAGTGCACAATTTAATTTATTCTGTGTAATATTGATATTTGGATGTTTCCATAATAATGAGCTATTGCATATTTTGTTGTTTCCAGTATTGCTGCCAAGTGCATAAATAACAATGAGTGAAGAAAACTTTGCGGACAATGCATGAACCATCTCTTACAGGCTTTAGATGAGAGTATTAGCTCGATATGTGTCAGTAGTAGTAGGCCATGTGGTGCTGGTGATCAAGGGGTAGTGTTTTTTATAATTTTTCTTCATGTTTTTATTATTTGAAAATAAAAACCTAATATTATGCATGAATTTTGTTTATAATATAATGGCCTTTCATGTGGCACAGTTAAAAAATCTAAAAATATTTTGTAAAATTTTAATTTAAACCCAACAGTTTTTGAAATTTTGTACTAACACATATTAAAAATATATTGAATTTTATTTTTATCAGAAAATATGTATTATACTATTATAATATTGTATTGAAAAAAAAAAACAAAACAAAAATTATGAAAATCTTTTAACCCATTGCGGATCACTGACGAGCTGGGCTCGTCACGCAGCGGCCGGGCCTAACGGCACGGTGACGAGCTCAGGTCGCATAAGCGGTCTGCTTTTAAATTTCCCTCCAAATAGTTCTGTTAATGTCTGATAGATCGGGCGATTGTCTTCACTTGTCTACTAAGAGTGTTTAACAACGGTCTACGTTTAGAATTTTCAAAAGTTTTATAAATATCCTACAGATCGCAGTTGTATGTCGAAGTTGAAAAATCATTCATATGAGTTTACTCTCTGCTTTTTAGCGCTTCTGATTGGGTGTTTTCCTCAGTTGATATTATAATACTTTTGAGGTTAATGACACAACTAAACGACGCAGACGTACATGTTGGTGGGTTTAGTCTAGACAATGACCCGGATATTGCAATCGATTCGCCTGAGCCGCTTTATTTAGACTATGATTCATACATCATCCCTGCCACGCCGTAACCTTGCTCGCGTGTTATCGTTCCTACATCACGGATAACCCAGCATGCCCATGTTCCATCTGAACGAATACCTTTGTAGCTGAATTTTCTAGTATGCAATGGCGAGAGATAAGATGTGGCGCACCATTGCTGTTCGTGCGGCCCGCTGACCGTGAATTAATTCGTGCCCGCGCGCCAAAACAATACGATCCGCAATGGGTTAAGTGGTTTTTGACCAAACAATTCTTTTCCAAAAAGCTTGCAAATATATGTACAAATATCAGGCTGGCGATTAAGGGGTTAAGAGGGGTAACATAATAAAATAGCTAGGACTCTCAAAGGGTTCAAGGAATTGTTAATAAATATGTTTTTCTGGAATATACATGCTAAGATTATACTTTGTTTAGTTTCATGATTTGAACTGTATGCCATTCCCTTTAAAACACAGTTTTCCATTTCAATTTTTCATAAACACATACGTGGTATAGTTGGATTCTAAGTGATCAACCAGTAAACTGTAATTATTTCAAAACATTGACTGCAATACTAACAGTGTAGGTTCTGAAATGACAGATAGTGAAGAATACTGAAAGACTAAGGTGAAACATGTGTTTTACTCAGCATTTGTCTATAAAGATTTTGCAGGTGATACGGAGATATTGGCCATAAATAGTTGTGCATGCAAACACTCTCCACTTCAGTAAATCACTGCTGGCATTTACAGTCAACACTGGCAACTAGTACAAGATCCATTAATTTACCAACCACTTCAGTTTACAATATACGAGGGCTGTTCGGAAAGTTGATTACGTTTTGCGCTGTGGCCGCCAGGGGCGGGACTAGCGCGGCCATCTTGGTGTCAGGACGTCCCACCGCTCAGTGGCTATCGAGCCGTGCTAGCGGGAAGTTCGTGTTGTAACGCGTCTAGTCACAGTGCCTGTTTGAAATGTCTGCCGCAATTGAAAATCCCGCCAACTGTGAGGTGCGCGCAGTAATTAGGTTTTTGACTGCCAAAAACTGTAAGCCTATAGAAATCTATCGGCAGTTGTGTGAAGTTTATGGGAACAACATTATCACTGAAGGTGGAGTGCGACAATGGGTCATTAAGTTTAAAAATGGCCGAACAAATGTTCATGACGAAGAGCGAAGTGGAAGACCCAGCATAGTGACTGACGAACTTGTTGAGAAAGTTGACGCAAAGGTCCGAGAAAATCGACGGTTAACCATAACGGAACTCTCGCTTAGTTTCCCTCAAATTTCACGAACTTTGTTATACGAAATTGTCACTGATAAGCTTGGCTTCCACAAGTTTTGTGCAAGATGGGTACCGAAAATCCTGACCGACGTCCACAAAAACCAGCGCATGGCTGCAGCGTTAACAATTTTGGATGCTTACGACAAAGAGGGTGAATCACTACTCGATCGCATCGTAACTGGCGATGAAACATGGGTGAAACATGTTAACTGCGAGACCAAATTGCAGTCAATGGAGTGGGGACACACAAGTTCACCTCACAAACCAAGAAAATGTTTGCAAACGATGTCGGCAAGAAAGGTTATGGCGACGGTTTTTTGGGACAAGAAAGGTGTAATTCTTGTTGATTTCCTGGAACGAGGCACTACAATCAACTCAGAAAGGTATTGCCAAACGTTAAACAACCTCAGAAGAGCGATCCAAAACAAGCGTAGGGGAAAGTTGAGCTTGAAAATTCTGTTGATTCACGATAACGCTCGACCTCACACGGCAAATCACACACGTGAAGTTCTCGAATCATTCCAGTGGGAGTTGTTTCCTCATCCACCATACAGCCCGGATCTTGCACCAAGTGACTACCACTTGTTCCCAACAATGAAGAAGTGGCTGGCAACGCAGCGCTTTGACGACGACATAGAGCTGCAGCAAGAAGTGACAAACTGGTTGAAGACACAGGCGGCAGAATTTTATGAGGAAGGCATTGTCAAGCTCATCCATCGATATGATAAGTGCCTAAATTTGAATGGCGACTATGTTGAAAAGTAGTATTTAAGTGTGGCTTTCATATGTATATAATAAAAATTGTTTCCTATACTTTGTTAATTTTTAATTCCAAAACGTAATCTACTTTCCGAATAGCCCTCGTATATACAACATTAACCTTCAACAGGACTAATGACAGTACAGATAATGATGAAATACATTAATGTACATTAATATATTTATACTGTATATAAATTATGAAAATCTATATACAATATAAATAATGAATATTGTTTTTATGTAAAACATGTTAGCTATTTGAATTATATAATAAATATATTTACATTATTAATTAACTAAAACTTACAGCACAGCCAAAAACTGAGCAAGACTAGAAACGCTGGATCATCTCGAGCAAACTGGGACTTTGTTTCTGTAAAAAAATGTAAGTATTAATAATAAAAAATCTTAAATTAATAAATTGTGATTTCTTTAGACATATAATTAATAACATATTTTGCGAATTTAGTGTCCAGTGTATACACAATCAATTATAAATTTCCACTTTAAACGTGATGTCTCCAAACAACATCGAAAGTTTAATATGTGGTTTCCAAAATGTAAGCATTTAACGGTTTTGGATTAAAATTACCTAGGCTAATTCCTAGGTAAATTATATTTTTAACTCTGGGGTTCAAAGAGTTAAAATATAAATACACTCAATACTATTCAAGGTAGGAATACACCAGAGCTTGTGTCGTGTAATAGGTTTAACTGAAGTTCAATGCAAACTTTTATATTTATTGCTCATTCCATGGAAGATAAACAATCATAAGGAAAAGAAATTTTTACACCCTTGGCAAACAGAAAAGAAACCGTGTCTACTGAATGATTTTCTAATGGCTTCAATGATTCTCAGACAAATTCCATAATTAGACATGCGCCATAATATAACTCATTAATGTCTATGTACAAATGTAGTTTCATGAAAAATGATAAGTCTACAGATGAAATATTTCTTGAAATATCTTGCCACATGATACATTTCATTTCATCTTGCCACATTTTTTTTATTAAGTTGTGTATCATATCAGTGTTTAAATAATAAAATTGTAGACATAAAGTCACCATAACATGATATACTCGTAGTATGTATTGGGATAGTTAGGCTACATGTTAATATTACAAATGATAAAATCTTTTATGAGTGTACTGAATTTGTTTACATATTTATATATTCTGATATTTCCACATTGCCCATATGGTTAGCGCATAATGCTCATCCAAATCACATGGAGTGATTTTGCACCATCATCAAACTCAGTGTTGTCTATGAAGAAATGAAGCTTCATGCACAATTTCAAGTCTGTAAGTCAGTTCGTTTTTGAGATATCGTGCGGACAGACAGAAATTAAATGTTTCCAGCTCCTTGAGTGATAGTTTTCACTACCACTCAGCCAATTAATTACCTGTGGGTTATATAACCTTGTATGACTGAGTGAAAGTAGAACTTAATGGGAATTACAAATATAACTCAGGGAAGTTATTAGGAGCAAGATCTTTGAAACCAATAACTCTTCGAGTGGCAATGTCAGATATTTCTCACCTAATGTCACTTATTTGCAACATATTCTATTCAGAAAGAAAGTACTGTTTAATTTATCATCACCACAGCATTGCAGTTGGAGTCCATGCATGCAAGCTAAGAGTACTTTGATCAGCTACTCTTAACAGACACCATTTTGGTTGCTCTACGTTATGTTTACAGCTTGTTGTGCACATTTAAAATGTTGACAAGACTTAATTACTAATTCTGACGACTGTGCGATTCATGCCCTAATTCCACTTTTGACAGCAAGGAATATGAAACAGGCTGAAATTAAATTATCATCAACTTGACCCAATGGCCTACTTTAATGAGACTTAGCGCTTTGCACCATGAAATACTTTGAAGAGACCACCTTGTCACCAAGCAGTATGCATTTTGTTTAATAACATATCAGCACTAATGAGTCTTAATTTTGTTTCTGCATTCTATGGAATAATGGGAATGAAATAATTATACTTTTCAGACTGACAACACTGCAATTATTGAGGAAGGGGAAAATAAACAATGACCGACTCAGTGACAACTGCCTCAAGTAAACAAACTGTGTAATTGCATAAAATGATGTGAAGTGAAGATTTACATTGCAGTGAAATTGATAAGATATATTGATAATGATGTATATATTTTAAGTGACTCTGACAGTGTTTATTATGATGAGGGTTCTGTCAAGGAAGAGCTCAAGCATGATGGTGATTTACAATTTAGTGATGGCGAACTTGAATTTTTATTGAACATAAAATTAACATCAACTTGCTATTTGTAAGTCAACTTTATGTTTATGGTTAAAATATTGTCAAATAAATGTAGTTTTAAGTATAAAAAAAAATAAATGTTTATTTTTAAAGTAACAAAATTAATATTAACATGACACTTATGAGTTAACTTTGAATTTATACTTATAAATATTAAAGTAAACAAATTTTATTAAAAATAATGATTGTATAAAAATATTTTATAATTAGCATAAATTGTGAAAATTAATATTAACTTACTATTTTTAATTACAATTCTGTTTATGCGTTAAATATAATAATAAAAAATAACTGTAGGTAAAATATAAATGTACATGTATGTATGATTTGGCATTAACAAAAAAAATGTATGTAAATTAACAAAATGAACATTATCATTTTGTTTTATATGATTTTCCTAATAAAAATATTTAGCTTACAATAAACATATTATAATTCCAAAATTTCGTTAAAATCTGAAAAGCACAAGAAAAAAATTAACAGAATAAGTTATTATTTTCACTAAATTTATCGGATTTACAGTGCTGTGCAGAGGCTGTATAACCTAGCAGGCCAATGGGTTAAAGGATGTTTAAGGTGAAGATGGGATGAGTGATGGAATGGTGAAAAAAAGGGGTTAGGATGTTTTATAAAGGTCAAACAATGCTGCTCCGAGTGGTCGGAATTCTGTTGTCAATAATGATCCGGAAGGAATTATGATGAAAAAACATTCCATGAAAATACATACTTGCTTTTGATGAATCTTTGCAAATTTCTTTAAGGAAACTACGGCATGTATTTTAAATCAAACTGAGAGGAATGCTCAGTAAAGAAATTGGGTTGCTCCATGACAATGTTCGGCTCCATACTGCTGGTGATACTCAAACAGTTATCCAACAGTCTCTTTGGTGTAGTTTAATCAACCACTGCATAGGCCATACGACTAAACTTGTCCCTGCACATGATGCATCGGCTGTGTGGTAAGCATTGTAAAACTGCTGGTGATACTTAAACAGTTATCCAACAGTCTCTTTGGTGTAGTTTAATCAACCACTGCATAGGCCATACGACTAAACTTGTCCCTGCACATGATGCATCGGCTGTGTGGTAAGCATTGTAAAACTGCTGGTGATACTTAAACAGTTATCCAACAGTCTCTTTGGTGCAGTTTAATCAACCACTGCATAGGCCATACGACTAAACTTGTCCCTGCACATGATGCATCGGCTGTGTGGTAAGCATTCTAAAACTGACAAAGAGGTGAAAAATGCTCTGGAGATGTGGCTATCATTATTAGTGGGAAGTTTCTGCGAGACAGGTCTAGAAAGGCTAGTCACCCATTAAATATGCTTGAATATTGGTGGAAACTAAGTACAAAAATAGTTTAAGCTCTTTCATGTAAAAATATAATCGGCTTGAAAACATTTTTGTGAAAGTTCTTTTTCAAAATGATACTTTCTGAATACGCAGTGTATTATCTATAAAAGCACCACTACAAAGACAGCATTGACCTTTTGTACTTTAAATCTGATTCATTCAAACCTGTATGGACTGTGGAGGTAATTTTTATGTTCTCTAATACAAACAACAGACTACAGTCACAATCATTAGTATGTCAGTATAACGTAAAGCTCTCTTTTAATTTTGGTTTTATATGTATATTATATATATATATATATATATATATATATATAAACATTAATAATTAATAGTCCAGACATTTTTGAAATTGGTGAAATACTTAATCATCTCATAATCAAGAATGAATGGGGATAATGGGTAGAAAATGTTAAAAACCTTTCAAACATTTTACCTTTTCTATAATTGAAATTTCTGTAGACTTTTTGTGGTGCAATAAATAAATATGTCATTTGCCAAAATGCAAACTCAAAGTCCATTTGCTGGAACTTGAAGAGTCTGCGAAGATATCTGTAACGCTTCACTGCCGCTGACATGCAATCTCTTCTGAAACAATGGGCCTAGTTAGTGCAGTTAAACAAAACAAATACATTTCAACTCCTACTATAATATTGTTAATAATATAGGTTTATTGATTTTTTGTTATTTCTTTATTAATTTAAATTAGTCTACAGTTGTCTTATGAATAAATAGATTGTTAGTAAAATTAAATTTAACATAACTGTTAACTGTATCTATTAAAAATTCATTTACACACTACATTTTAACCACATTCTTATACTGAAATTTACAATAATACACATTATACGTACATAATAACGTTGTTTACAAATAATCATATTCAATAAGTGATAAAATTTAGTTTTTATTCAAATCAAATTTAGTTTAACCCTAAGTTGGTAAGGTGCTATAACAGGTTTATGCTACTGGTTAAAGGCTTTACCTGGGAGACTATTTATTTATTATATTTAATGGAAAATCTGTTTTTAGAATGTGCAAACATAGTAATGATTACGTAAAACCCTAAAAGAGAACATAAAAAAATATCAAAAACTCTATTATAATTGGCTACAAAATCAAGGCACTAAATTTGGCACATCTTATATATATAAAAATCTTGAGTCACGATGTATGTTGCCAATAAACTCCAAAACGACTGAACCAATTTCAATCAAATTTCACATGTATCCGTAATTTAGTCTAACTTAGAAGATAGGATAGTTATTATCTGAATTATTCGCTTATGTCGTGAATATAAACGAATAAAATGAAGAAAAGTTTTCAAAGCGCCTGCACATTATAACCTGCAATTACGAGATAGATACGTATATTAAACAGTGAAACACTATTTGAAGGCGCTAAGTTATGATGTATAATTGTCTAAACTAAATTTTTGGTTGAACTTAAAGGTTGAGTGGTAGACCACTTTGTAATAAAATACATTATGCATGTACAATACATTTTTGACATATTTTCTTGATCGTGACATCAAGGTAAAATCTACATCGGGGTTGGAAATATAATTTACTTCAACCAGAAATGCTCATACGCGGGCAAAACTTACGAAAAGCGTGCGAAGCCGCGGGAAACAACCCACATTCTCTTTTTATTCCTCATTCTACTTTTGCCGACGAAATTAACGCATGTCTAAAACAATCGTTTTTATGGCGAAACGTCGAGACTCTTCGATTGACCGTGAATATGCGAGTACAAATGCAAAATGATCCATTGGCACAAGTATTTTCTAAGCAATTGCTGGATATTGGAAACGGTGAAGTTGAACTGTATCAAGATACTCAGTATATCAAAACTACCAGATAATTTCTGCACTGTTGTTGAGACGAAAAGTGAACTAATTGAGAGTGTCTTCCCGGATATATTAAATAATTATTTAGATCATGATTGGCTCTGTAATCGTGCTATTTTAGCAGCAAGAAACGTTGATGTCGACAAAATTAACTTCCAGATACAACAATTATTACCCAGTGATTTGATGCCTTTTAAATCAATCGATACAGTTGTTGACGAAAACGAAGCCGTAAACTTTCCCACCGAATTTTTAAATTCTCTGGATTTACCAGGAATGCCACCACACAATCTGCAATTAAAAATTGGTTCACCAATTATTCTTCTCCGTAACTTAAACCCGCCTAAATTATGCAACGGTACACGTTTAGTTATCAAGAGGATCACTGGAAATATTCTTGAAGCAACAATTTTGACTGGAAAGTTTAAAGGCGAAATCGTCCTGTTGCCGCGAATTCCATTAATAGCGTCAGAATGTTCAATACCATTCAAAAGGCTTCAATTTCCCATTCGTTTAGCATTTGCGATGACCATAAACAAATCGCAAGGTCAAACAATATTGACTTGCGGTTTAGATTTAGAAAATACGTGTTTTTGTCATGGACAACTGTATGTGGCCTGTTCACGTGTGGGAAAGTCATCAAATTTGTTTGTATTAGCAAAAGACAGATTAACCAAGAATATTGTGCACAAATTAGTATTGAGATAATTGTCAATTTTAATAATTTAAGAAAAAAACTTTAAATCAAAACAATTGTTCAAAATCAATGTTATCTACCTCATTTATAGATTTAGATTTAAATTATTCTCAGCTTTATTAGTGAATAATAATTTAATTGTATTTAGATAATGAGTAAAATATTAATTTAATCTATAGTTACTGAGCCACAGCAACGCGTGGCCGGGTCAGCTAGTGTATACATAATATATATATATATATTGACTACAATTATTCTTGATGCTTTCCACATATCGCTCGAGAAAAACTCGAAAAATGGGTTGTCATTCACCTTTTTTTACAAAATAAAAAAAAGCACTAAGACAACTGGTAACATTTAATTCAAAAAGAACACTACATCGTAGTGTTACAGTGACAACGTAATTAAAACACATGAAGTACTGTTTGTCACTAAAACATTCAATAAAACAAGTAAGGATTTGTCAACAGAACTCCGCAATATATATGTAAAACTTAAGTAAACGGTAAGGGTTCATCGGAGCGACTATACCCTCCACTCAGAACAGGGTCAATTAAGATGGCACTGTTAGGCTGGTACTATACGGACGCTAAATGCGTCGCGTTAATGCGTCGCGTTAACGCCAAAGTTCGGCGCATATAAGTTGGACTACTAGTCCAGACTATACGGACGCAAAATGCGTCGCGCTGTTTTTGCGTCAACGCCCCGCTGGCCAGACTATACAAGCGCAGAAACCGCCACGTTGCTTCCCAGATCACTTTATTCCAAGTTGCCAATATAGATGCAGTGCAGATCGGTGCTGTTGGGTTTCAGTGTCTACTAGAGATGTATTTGGAAAAGACCAAAAGGCAGGATAGACGTTGGGGTACCCATCCCGTTCTAAGCAGCAGATTGACAACAGGTGCGTTTCATTTGATGTTTGAGAAGCACAGACAATATGAAGACAAATTTTACCAATATTACAGGATGTCTGTTAGCTCATTTGATGAACTTTTACATCTTGTCAGTGACGGTCTGATGAAGAAAGATACCAACATGAAAAGGAGTATTGAGCCAGCTGAAAGACTTGCTATAACCATCAGGTAAGCCGTTTATGGGTTAAATCGAAGGGTAGATCCATGTCAAGTGTTCCAGCAGTGGTTGCTTGACATTTTCAGAAACATTAATATTTGGTAGATCCATTTTGAAATGGGGACCCTATTTGTTTTGCCCGCTAGCTGTTTTCGCCTTTGCAAGCATCCCCCCAAATATAAGGAACTGACCTACCAAATAAAATTTTTTCTGAGATTATCAAGTAACCAATATTGTTTTCCTGGACCTTGGGATGGATTGACCCTGAAGTGGTTTTAAACATTTAGTGTATATTATTATTTTTTCCTTCTAGAATAATGTTTGTTTGAAGTAAGGGTTATATAAAAAAACGCAAAAAACAGTTCTGGAATATGTATTAGTTTTAGTTTAATGATTCTTTTAACATAGTATTATAAATATTTCTATCAGGTGTACAATATGTAACATCGGATATTGATAAAAAATACAAATAAGAGCCTCGTTCAGTTTAAATTGCAGTCAGACACTTACAAACACAATAGGTACGTTGTAATCATTTTGTGATACATTATAATCACTAGGTTAACATATTTTGGTAAACTTAATGTAACTGATTTTTATGTATTGATTACGGAACAACATTAAATTTCATTTACCTCAAATTGCTCTGAAAGTTAGCAGACCAATTTTGACCGAGTTATAAAATACAACCTTTTTCTATATATTTGTAATGAAGGAACAATGTAAGCCTATAACATTTTCCAATAGTTATATTAGGTTAGTCTTTTGTAAACAGATAACCTACAAACAATAGTAAACTAACCACATATTACAAAATATGAACTACTATTAAGTAAGTAAAGAATTGTATGACCAAGAAGTTTCAGTTCTGCACAAACACACTGGGAAGTTAATTACAAAATTGTCATTATTCCACAGTTAATCGGAATACTACTTCTTACTACTTCTTCTTACTAGAAGATGGTTCAATTCCCGGGTTCACGGAAAAATGTACAAATTCTGATATGTTAAATGGTTGGTTTTGAGTGTTGTCACTGGAAGTGGCATTAGAGCATTCGGTGTTTTTGTTATAGTCACCGATTATTGATGGTGTGGTCGGAGTCGGAGTTGTGTATGGTGAATTTAGGCCCGAGAACATTAATGGTGACGCAGATGTGTAGTCCATCATTTGGGTACGCACTGGCACTGGTTCCTGAACTCGTGTTTGGTTCATAATAGCATTTCGGAACACTTCAGTTAGTTGCATCCTAACATCAAAGGCAGCAAGTGGTGGTAGGCTGTCCATAACAGGAAGAAAGGACATTAAAAGTGCTCTCTCTTCCTCAGATTCCTCAGATTTATCTGAGCTGTTAGCTGAGGAAGTGTTCGCTCTTTGAATGGCGATGCTTTCTTGCATCAATGATGTAATGTTTTTTGAAGCTGATGTCAAAGTTCTCTCAATATTAGTTCTTTTTGACACACGTTCTTGTCTCTTCTGACGTTCAACTAGTGACGAATTTGAAACGCTGTCAGCACGGTCATTGTCATCTGCATTAGTTGTTTCTACTGTTTCTACTGCTTCTTGTTCAGATATAATGTGTTCAAGGGGTGGAATATTTGATACGTTCTTGTCATTGGGCTTCATGTAAGGTGTCAAAAAAGACATTTGGTCAAAGAAAATGTATTTCTTTTTTTTTGTTGCTGGAGCTCCAGTCTCATTTTTCTTTAAAATACGTAGTTCCCGAACGAAATTGTCACGCAAAGTCTTCCATTTTTTCATCATATCTTTGCCTAAAACAAACGGAGCACTTTTAGAATCATATAACTGTATACTTGTCACAGGTTTAAAGCAGGTAATTATAATATAACATTTCTTGTTTGATTATAGTGTATTAGGGACATATTAGGGTCATTCCTTGTAAAATCATCAGAGTGGGGTTTCTTGACTGTTTTATTTTATTTTAATATTTTTATCACGACTTCTACCGCACTTCAGGAGATCAACACAATTAAAGAAAAGATTATACTATACTAAAAGGTTATACTAAAATCCCCTTCTGTTCTGACGTTATTTTACAAGAATTAAGTAAATTGTTTTATAATGTAAGACTTAAAAGCGTGTAAATCTACACATCTACAAAGACGGCAGTATCAATGTCTTATATTAGATAGTTATATTATGTTTCGCTTATATTTACGTTATATATTTTAGGTATTTGGGCTGTGGAATGAACTTCAGTGACCTTGAATTCGAATATCAAGTATCAAGAAAAACAATACGTCTCGTTGTTGAGGAGACCTGTGAAACAATTTCGGGAAAACTGCAGTCAACTGAAATGCCAATCCCTACAAGTGATGAATGGCTTTTGAAGGCAACGGAATATGAGAAGTTAACCAACTTCCCAAATTGTGTTGGTGCCATTGACGGCAAACACGTGCCGATACAATGTCCACCAAGTTCAGGTTCACTATACTACAACTTCAGGAAGTATTTTTCACTTGTATTGTTTGCAGTCAGCGACGCACAGTGCAACTTCACTGCAATAGATGTTGGTGCATATGGCCGGGAGGGCGATTCCACAATCTTCAAAAACTCAAACTTTTACAAAAGACTGAATGCCGGCCAACTGAACCTCCCAACAGAGAAACCGCTTTCACCAGAAGGCCCCACAGTACCTTTCGTATTTCTTGGCGATGAAGCTTTTGGTTTAACTACACGTGTGATGCGCCCTTACCCACAGAAGAAACTCACAAAAGAGAGAAGTGTATATAACTATAGGCACTGCAGAGCCAGACGTACAGTTGAATGCGCATTTGGAATTATGAGCAACAAATGGCGAGTAATGCATTCCTGTATCCTGGTGAACCCGATCTTTGCAACGAAAATCATTCAGTCTTGCTGTGTATTGCATAATTATGTAAAAAGGCGGGATGGTTACATTTTTGAAGAATCGCTTACATGTGACATGGATTGCTTGGTCGGAGCAGCAGTAGGAAGTGGTCGTAGTAACGGACTTGTAGTAAGGGACTTGTTCTGTGAGTATTTCAATGGACCAGGAGCCTTAAACTGGCAAAATCAATATGCCTAAGCACAATCACTTGAAAAAGTAGGACTTAGTAAAAAGAAGAAAAAGTAAACTTAGAAAAAGTATAACAATATTATTTCCTATGTAATAAAATTTAAAATAAAAAGTTTTGTAATTGACTACTTTGAATACATCCTGTTATGTTATTGTAGCTCCTCTCAAATTAGACCTTTGTATCATAATCTAGTGTCAGTTCTATAAACAGTATTGATCAACTCGTGAATAGGTTTAGTGAAGGTTGGCAAGGAAGAACAGTGACCTTGGACGACTCATAGCGCAGAAATAGACTTTTTCACCCCTCCCCTTTCTACCAACCTACCGCCGGCGCGACGGCGACGCCGGCGCCGGTGCCGTCTGGGCTAGCCATGCGTCGTAACTTCGATATCTACAGCAGTAGATTTTTTAAGTGCCAAAAACTGTGATCATGTACGCAATGGCACAATTAAATTACTAATGTTCTTTACAATACGTTACAAATAACATACGTTTAACATACATTTCAATATTTAAACCTTTTACGTCAAATAACCACACAATTAAACAAATAACCATATAATCAAACCGTAATTTAAGGAAAGAGATGATTTCAAAACGGTGTTAAGTTATTATCACAACAAAGTTGTAATTTCATTTTTGTCTTAATATACTTCCCATATTTATGTACGGTACTATTATTAATTATTGTCTTCGTTACTATTGTAAAACAACAATGATAGTTAGTTGTACTTGGTGCTTAGAAAAAATATGTTTACATCATTACACCTTTGTTTATAAATATATCAAACTTAGTTACCTGCTTCGTCCTTCATTTGGGGAGTCATTTCCTCCCAGTTGTCGTGCACAGCTGCTCCTACCTCCATCCAGCACTGAGCTTTAACATTTCTGTTTGAATATTCTTTTGACTGGACGTCATAAAATGGAGGTCGCTTCTCTACTTCTAAGATGAACTTCTCAGTATCAAACATGTTGATGACTCTCACACAGAAGCACAATAACTACTCACTCAAGACTGCGACTGCGGGCCACGCATCTAGCGTCCGTATAGTCCGGCCCTAGCGTTGCGCAGCGCTATCTACGTCGCGCTGCTAACGTTTTTCCAGGGCTGGTCGCGTAAAAATGCGTCGACGCCGAGTTGGAGGGCAGCGTGCCGCGTAGACTGCGCTCGTATAGTCGCTCAAATTGACTTGCATTGCCATCCAAAATTAAAAATAGCGCAGCGTATTTAACGCGACGCATTTAGCGTCCGTATAGTACCAGCCTTAGGGATGTAAAAAACTACCTGGTGCCGCAGTTCAAACAAACTGGTGTTTTGCATCCTCATCAAGAAGACGCTTTACCAATCCAGGGTTAATAACACACCATTAGAATAATTATTCAGATTAGGCCTACATTGTTTTTCTTGAAAATACACAGTTTGACATTTAACATCTGACACACAACAATATTTTTCTATTCACTTTAAAATAAACAACATTCTAGCATATATTACTATGTTTATTATTGCACATGTAATAAAAACAATCTAATTTAATATTCTTTACTTTTATTTTTCTTCCAGATTTCTAATATATAAGGGCTATCTAGAAAGTAGATTACCTTTTGCTCTGTAGCTGCTAGGGGTGGGACTATTGCAGCCATTTTGATGTCAGGGCGGTTTTCCGTTCAGTGGCTATCCTACCATGCTAGTGAGAGATTAATGTCACTCCTTGTTGTTTTACAATAGCAGTTTAAAATATGTGATGCAATTGGAAATCCCACATGTTATGAGGTGCAGTCGGTAATACGGTTTTTGTTGGCTAAGCACAATAAATCAATTGAGATTTATCACTTAACTCTCTGTTTATGGGAACGATGTGATTATACCAAAGGTGGTGTGTGACGGTGGTGCATTAGATTTTAAAATGGCCGAAAAATGTGCATGATGTGTCCAATGAAGTTGATGAAAACATTAAAGACCGCCAAATCACAATAACAGAAATCTCACTTAGTTTTTCTAAAATTTCAAGGAGTTTGTTACATGAATTTGTCATGGGACAATTGTTTGTTTGTCTAATTGTTAATTGGAACTGCGGGGGGGGGGGGGGGGGTACGAATACCTGGTTGAAGTATCAGGCGGCAGAATTTTATAATGCTGAAATTTTCGAAACTAGTTCACCGCTATGATAAGTGTCTAAATTTGTGTGATGACTATGTTAAAATAGTATTTTAGTCTCAATTTCAAATGCATATAAGACCATTTTTTTTTACTTTATTTATATAAAAACGTTATCTACTTTCTGGATAACCCTCATAATATATATCCAAAATTAAATTCTATCATCATATCTTCATTCCATTAAGTTGAACTAAGTACTATGATCACCAAATCCGGTCTAGCTAAATAGCCTCATACCAAACACACAACACCAGATCTACACATTAAGGGCTCGTGATGATTTCAAATATAAATTACAATGCAAAAAATGTATAAACATTATAAATTATAGATTTTAAAACAAGTTAAAATTATGTTGAGAAGGGATCAGAACACCCCACAGAAAAAATAAATATTGAAACCCAAAAACTAAAATACAAAGATTTTAAATATAGGTACATTTAGTTTTTTTCTGTAGATGAACCCTAAATATTATTTTGTTAATCCAACTAATACCTTTTTGTTTGTTCAACAACTACTTTCAATTTTGCTTTGAACATTTAATTTACAATATTATAATTGTGATTATTATTCATAAGGGATATGAGAGAAGGAATTGTGGAACAAGGTGTGAAGAACATGTAAGACTGCATACAAATTGTTGGCAATCCTAAATTTTTTTTAACAATTATATTTTATTATAAAATGCACCTTATCAACTTCAAAGGGTTATATTTGTACTAGTATGTTGTAAAAGGCAGGAAACAGTTGGGTTAAACATATTAAAATATAAAAAGAAATACAATATGCAATGTTTACTTCTGAATGCATTTATGAAAAAATTGATGAGATTTAGTTTTAATTTTTTTAAATTGATAAGCTATATTTGCTAGCAGTACAATGCAAACTTTTGTGCACATGTTAGTTTAGGGAAACCTTAAACACACAAATATTTTATTGAATTTTACTATAAAAGTCATATTTGAACTTAACCAGTGTATTTCAACAGTCAGCCTAATTACCTGTGAGTAACAGGAGCTGGTAGATAAGGAGATCTCAGACTTTCTCTGTTATTAAAGCTGTTTTCAACACTGCGGTTTCACCATGCCAATCACTTACTCTTTGTATACCTATAACATCAATAGTTAATATTAAAAGACGTTGTAACTAAGCAGCTGATAAATTAATAATTTAGATTTTTCATCTTACCTTGATAAAAGAATACAATCAACCTGTTACTGTACTAGCACGCTTTTTTTTCGATGTTTGTAAACTTTTCATTAAACTGTTATATACCTCTCAAAATTCGACAAATATACAACTTATTATACACCATTGTTTTCAGAATATTTCAAGGAATAATGATAAATTATTTTTATTATTAATTTCTTATTTTTTATAACCATCAAAAATATATAGTTTTTAGCCCTTTACTCAGAAAATATATACAATTTTTAGCAATTCTGCATAAAAACCACACCTGTATATTCAGTCTTTTTATAAAATTGCTTTACAACATGGAAATTCAACCTCTATATGACTCCTTATATATAATTAATTTCAGCGTATTATTAGGAATAATAAATTAATTTTTCTTTTCTTATAAAAAAAATAGAATCCTTGGAAGTGCTTGATAAGAATGTTTTTTAATTTATTTAAATTTACACTATTTTATCATAATGTGTTATAAATTCCAAACATATACAAAAGAAGCACAGTTTAATAGTTACTAAAATTATATATAGTTGTAGTGATTTGTTTGGGAAAGTTGTGATTCTTTTTAGAAATTTTTTTGAACTTTTGCGCCAAATCTAATAACAAAATGTTTAGGAAGCCTTTTTTGTACAAACTACTTAGAAAATATTAAGACGTGCCCAAAAACTGTCTTTTTGTGGATTTTTAGTCACTCGAAAACCAAAAAGCAGAAAAATGTTAAATTTTGCATTTGAACTAGTGTTGGTAGGTACAGCTTCTATTCTATTCAAAAAAATTATCAAAATCTAAGAGGTCAAGGTCCAAAAATATTTTTTCATTGGTTGATTTGACATGGAATAAACCCCTGCCCTGATTGTAACAGGGCAATAACTGTCACTGTATAACAATTGGCTAGAGTCAATGTATTATCTTGTATGCTTAGCTGACAAAAAATATATTCAAAATATTAGCAATATATAGGCTAGACTAGTTTGGAAGACCTAATATAACAAAAATTCTAGAAACAGTTTTTAGAGTCTTGCTCTAATATCTTGAAAATAACCTATTCATACAATTATAACAGACTTATATTTACCAAGCATTAAACAAATCTGTAACCAATAAAAAATGTATAGTTATTATAGGCCTAGTCTATATACCCCCATATCAATTATAGTTTAATATAATTTAGATATAACTACTGGCAAGTTTAGTTACTTACCGTCGGCCTTCTATCAATTTTAGAATTTAAAATTTATACATAGGCTCTAATTTGTGTAACTACACATCAAATTGTAAGATTTTCCAATCAAATTTGTACTAGTAATAATTTTCACATATTTCGCTATTGTATATAACCTCATAACTATGAATCCGTGAAATATCAACATAGATTTAGTATAATCAAGTACCACTGAGTACTAGACGACAGTGTAATAGCAAGTTATAAAACAAAACATTGGAGATGAAAAACTAGATAAATAACAGTTAATAATACTACGTTAAGTGTATATATCTGTAAAGGAATATAATATTCAACTCTCCCAAAATCAAGAATAATTGGCCACCAACTTTTTAGTTCAATAATAATATTCAGGAAACATGTATATTTTAATATTTAGATTATATATTCTGTGATGTCTTCAATTTTTAGCACCCATTTAGGATACAAAAGGTACAATATCTTTGCATTCTTTAAGAAAGAAACCATCTTCTTGCTGAGATTTAATCTCTTCGAAATTCTGTGGCTGTTTATAACACAAAAATCTCATCTTATGTTACATGAAGTTTGCATTATTTCTTCCAATACACCGCTCTACACTATTGTATGCATCCTCAAATTGTTTCAAGCCGAGCCAATAAGGGAGAGTTGTATCAAAGCAAGTATTTGAGAATGATTACATGTCAACACCGGTTGGTACGCAACATTTGAAGAGGTCTACAAGTGACAAACGTTTGCTACTTCAAGGAGCAACATCAGACTTTCCACACATTTTGAAGCCATTGCCAGCCGCAATAGACCAGCGGAAATAGTCTGTCCTCGCCCAGCCGCTATCTTAGATGAACCACCGCAATAGCTGACAATGTTGAGATGCTAAAACTACCCTCAGATGACAGCTGCACAACTTATATACTGTGGTGCTCACAAGCACAGGTCAAATTTTATGGGATGGCAATTTTTCGCACTATAATCACTCCCTCCATCAGTGACGATAGTCTCAAATGGCTTCTTAGCTGGTGTTATGCGTACCTTGTGGTTATGCGTTTGGTGGAGGTTAGAGCGGCGAGTGCTAGGATTGCCTAAATGTGGCGTAAAGGAAACGACCCTGACCAGCAGGCTAATTCAACATAAGTGCAACTCAAGGTTTTATTATGGGAATTTTATTCTCAATGTCAAAGTATGGTAGAAGATAAGTAATACTATTAATATTATTTGTAGTTCTTTATAATTTTCCATTATTAAACTGTTGTCTACATTATTACCGTAATTTGTTCACCATTTTTACTTAATGTATTGTATACTATATTATTATATCCCGCGCATTGTTTGACGCAGTTTAATTGTGTTACTGGTTTTATTAATGTTGTATACCAAGAAATGAAAAGTGACATAGAAAACGTTAGCCATTTTGTGAACATGTCTAAGAACCAGTAACCAGAATTTATGTTTCCTTCTATACAACATGAACATTGACAAATTTGAATTTGGCATCATGAGTTAAATGACAGAAACTAGGCCTAAGTCAGTCCGTTTTCAGTAAGCTATTGAGGATTTGAGGGAGTAATTACGAGAGATGTCGAGACGATCAAATTTTGTCTCCGATATTTAACATGTAGTTACCTCTCTATATTTTTTAATTCTTTACTCTTTGGTCGGGAACTTCCGAAAACAGAATTGAACATTAAAGAGAACATTTAAAACATTGAACTTTGGAATTGGAATCGGGAGGGATCAAGGGAAAAGAAACAGAGAGTGAGAGGGGCATCTTTCAGATTTTATATTGTTCATTATTGAAGTAAAAGCAATGTATTTACAAGATTGCATTTTTATCTTATTTTCTGTGTGTTTCAGTTTTAATTTAATAACATGTTATGAAGTTAGCGAAGGAAATAGTCATGACTTATATGAAATCGAAGGAAAGGTGTTTTCCTCAAGAAAGTTTAGTACCTAACCCCAACTGGATTATTGATACTAAAGTTATGACAAAAGGAGGGTATCACATGGGATTTTTGAGGTAGGCTATGCTAATATTTTTCTTGTTAGATTGTATATAGTTTAACATATTGACTGAATGCCCAGT
>NW_025786819.1:0-17290 GCF_021130785.1 Homalodisca vitripennis
TTTAAAGAATTACTCAGTCTGAAGTCAGAATGATCAATAAATAATATTCTAAGTGAATGTAGATTTTTAACTACAGTTCACTATTCTCTCGACGCAGCGTATGGAATCTGTCACAGATCACTGAATTTAACTCCTGTAATCTGGAGTCATCCTCGTCTTAAGAGATCAAAAAAATTCGGCGACGAAAGAAGCTCCAAATTAATGCTTTACATAGTTTCGACATCAAACACATCTAAAAACGACAAATTAGTCTAATCCTAGGTAGAGAAGGTATTCTCCATTAATACATAAAGTGCATACGATATGTTAGATAAGAGCTCTAAGCACAGTGCCGCAACCGAGGTTTCTATACATAACGTAGCTATGGTAGGAAAGTGTTTATACAAGTTGAATATTAAATTTAAGCTCCAGTACACCTCCTTCTTAAATACTGGAATGTAAAGCTGGTTTTTTTTTTCCACAGAAATGCTTATGATCTTTTCAGACGAACATGACCTCCAGCCTATTTGAAAGAGTCATATGTGTAACATGCCTTGTGATTCCAGACGCAACACTAAGATGAATGTGATTTGAAGCTAATAAGATTTCATTATACCGCTTCAAATCACCATCCAGGCCTTTCACATACACACAGTAAGGCCCCAATGGATAAGAGCCCCCAATGATACCATGTATCTCTAACTAAACCAATTTACAAAAAACATTTTGTTGTTAGTGAAACTTTACGCGATTTACAAACCGCCTTGAATCAGTGGAACAGTGTAACGGATAATGGCGGTCATCACCAGGCAACTTAGCTTTACCGCAGCATTAAATATTTTGGTCTTGAAGCTAAATTTTGAAGTGCATTTCAAAAGACACTCAACATTCTATGTACTTCCAGCCAATGCCAAGGGCGCAGTGTAGCGGGTACAACCGGTTATCGCAAGATAAGCAGATCTCAACGTCGAGCGTGGCTGCTCGCTTGGATGGGTACCACTTAGCGATCCCTGTCCTTGTATCAAAGCAGCCCGCTTGCCCGGCCATTATTGGTGGCTTAGATAATCATCCATCTCTCTAAAGAGTCGTTTGCAACGCAGAGGGTCCCCAGGTTAAGGGCATTCTTTGACACTGGACGATTGAACTAACGGTTTGGAAATAAACGAATGGGTTGGATTTAAGTGTGAAAAAATACCCATCAGTGTTTAAACATCCATACTGCCACTATTATCATAAGTCCCAGGGGGTATAGATCTATTAGGGAGAAGTCGTATTGTTCCATGAAAAGACTTTGAAAGTCTTCATTGAAGAGGTAAAACACGAAATTGCAGATATTAAAGTTAAACTTAGAGTGGCTTTCAATTGTGAAAAAAATTCTTTGATTACTTTTACATTCGATTGAAACAAGAAGTTATTTCTATCTCAATAGTTTTTAACAAACTTTTATTTCTGAGCATTAAATTTTTGTTTTTATTTAAAACGTAATAATTATTGCTTTGTAAATTTTAAGGAACCTTTATGGTGTTTATTTTGTTTTACTAGTAGGTTTTTGTGAGACAGATCTAGTTAATTTTTAAACGTTAATGAATCCACAGTAACAAAAGCCTTAGAAACCCACAAAGATTATCGGTCACTTATCCCCATCAACATTTCGAAATAAGAATCTTATCTAAACAATGAACAAAATAAACGTTCAATGATTAGTTAAAAAAAGACCAAATAATTTTGATATAAAATGGAGAAAGGAAATTAGACAATCAAGCAACGGCAAAGTCCACCAAGCGAATCTAGTTTTCCGACAGATGTGTTACAAAAAGAGATAATTTATTCATGGTGTAACAAAATATAACGCCATCAAATAATGTAAGTCATAATGGCTTTCGGTTCTAGGAAAATGACGTTAATCATTGGTATGGTAATTTTGTTTATATATTATTGATTCTAACCTCGAAGAGTTTATATAAAAGTCATTCCTTATATCTTTATCTGCCCCTTTCAATATCAATTTTACAGTAACAAAAAGCCACTGCTTGGTAACAAATTGGTTTATATGTAGATGTATTGTTTTTTTCCATTATGTGTAGTTTTTATTTTAAAACTGATTCCCGTTACAAAACTCATGTCCACTTTGGTGTTGTTTGAGTTGTTCATTAACGCCCTCCACCGCCCCGTCCAATTTTAGGGAAAGCAGTTGATTTTTAATAAAGTTAAATTTGCCGATTCTTTCTAAACATTTCACAGAAGTCTAAGAAAATCATTTGGCTTAGTGTATATGTACAATTAAGGGGACAGGGTAGAAAAAAAAAATATGGAGGACTTGATATTGGTAGATTTCAAGGTTAACTGAAACTGAATTCGTTTTAGCTGAGTAAATGGTAAATTACACTTTAAATCCATTAATCATTGACATAGAGGACTGAATGAGGTGACAAATATTAATAAATTTCCAATGTTTTTCAAATTTCCCAAAAAGTGTTTTTTTAGTATTAAAGCAGTTGTTGTTTGTTCATCGCCAATCAAAACAAACCTATGGACAACGTTTAAAATAATATTTTCATTAATTATTGTTTTTAATATTTGGAATTTTATTTATTTTTATTTTTTTATGGCCAACAAGAACTTATGAAAACAATTACATGAACGTTGTTAACATTAAGAACCTAAATGACACTTTTAAATCAGGTAAAGCCTCCTTATTAAATTATTCATTTTTTTATGCCGGGCAATTTACTTGAAACTTGGAACAATCCGTTTCAGGTACTTTGTTATATAGTTGGTACGTACAGTATGACCCTGGTCGGTTAAAATAATGTGATCGTACATGTTTGCCCTATTTTATTAAAATTTCTTAGTCCCAATATTGCAAAGCTTAAAGGGCAATATCACCTGCATAAATTTTACCTGAACTCCTGTACGTTAACCACAACAGCATTATTATAGTCACACACCAGAACATAAATCATCAGTTGCCACCATTGGTTTTTCTACATAAATAAAAAATCTAAACCTGGTGGTGGTTTTTTTTAGAATGCATAATCAATTTTGAATTCTCCCTAACTGCAGTCCAACCAGTGTTACTGGGTAATAGAACAATATTTTCACAGAGTGTGCGATGCGCTTTAGAGTTTGTTTATGACCGGAACTTGGGCCCTGGAATGTTGTCTGTACCTAGAGCAGCCCAACACTCAAAATAGTCCCCGTAACATTTTGGAGCGGTGTTGGCCATGTCGATTGCTGACCAACCAGATGTTCCCTCTATATTATATACGGGTTCGGTATTGGTTCCGACATCGTAAAAACTTCTGGTAACAGGATTTAAAGGAAGGAATTAAATATGCAAAAAACCACAATTCAGAGGCTATTTTTTTTTTTGTTTTTGCATGTGGCTGTGCTCTAGCAATAGCTTGAAAACAATTGAAATATATAACGTGAGCCTTTAGTATCAAGACAGGAGATATGCCCAACTCTATAAGTAAGTGGACGATTCTGCCATATAAAATAAACAATTCCAGTTTAATTATTAAGAAGACTCAAATAGTCTATTTTAAGACTATGTACTATCAGGGCCCATACTGCTCTTAACTTTTAAGGTATTATATTTTGTTGCATTTTTGTATATTTACCTATATATAAGGTAAATATTCTTGGACAGAAACCTAATCAAAAATATTTAGGCCTTACTGAAACTAAACCAAATCACAAAGCGTTTTCATTAGACACATGAATGTTTTATGCACATGTAAGTCACGCCAAATCAGGATGGCGCAGCGGTGTTCCTGGATTATATGCCGACAAATTTGGAGAGAGTCCTTGCTTAACCAGCTCAACATAAGTAAAATAGCTTTTGGGGGTGGGGGGGGTGTTTCATATTTGATTACTTTATCTCAAAAATTCCATAAATCATAGTTTTAAGTCACAAACTTGTATTTTGCATGTTTGTTTTTTCCTGAGGGAAGAAATATTTGGGGGGCTTCCATTTTTTGCCTTTATTTTCTTGCTACATACCTAGTGTCTTATGTCTAAATAGTTATAATTAACAGTTACCCAAATATCTTATTCGCGCTGAAATAAAAATAAACTTGTAATATAACAGTGTCACAGGATATTTATATCAGTAATTACAGGATATCACAGGTAGGAAAAAAGTGTCAATTAAATAGCAGGGTCAATAAATTTTTATTTACTAAAATACTAAATAAACATGCAATAACAAGAATAATAACACCATTAAAACTCGGCAAATATAAACTAAATAAATAACATGCCAATAAATAAATAAATAACTAACAATAAAATTAACTATAACAGGACTCCATGTCTTGCCACTGCTTGGATCGTCCGGACACATGAGTGACATATATGTCCCGGCTCCAGCCGAATGGCCTCGGAGACGCAGCAGACGTGGAGAGGATGTGCCGTATCTCTACGGTGAAACCCCGATAGGCGTGCCAAGAGGTCCCCCAGTTGGCGCTGATCCCACGCCCGACCAGGGAGCCGACGGATGAAGGCATCCCACGGAAGTCCTGTAGGCCGAACCGGCCGTCAGCATTCCGGGCGAGTGGTCCATAGGGTTTGTCCAGGCTTCCTCTCCCACCGCGCAGCTTCCGATGGCCCGCCAGCCGTCTCGTTCCTTAGTACGGGGTCGATCATCACCACGATCCGGACAGGCAGCGCACCATCTCCTCCGGGAAATCGTCCTCGGCCATTGGAGCAGCGCTTGTAGGGGCAACCGCGACTGGTTTTACACTAGCGGACCTCAACTCTCCCATCCGCAGGTCTGGCTGATGGCAGCGACGAGGAAGATCCTGGACGGTCGGTTGTGCCTTTCGTATGTGATGCCGAGTAGCGAGGCTGGATGTGCAGGTGGCAGAGCAGCGTCTGGTGGCGGTGGTCTCGTCCGGCGTTGACCACACCGCGCTACAACCGCCGATCAGTTGACTCCCCAGCGTCGGCAAAGCCGGTTGAGAGGGAGGACATTCAACCTGGCCCGGTGAACAAACCGCCAGTCCGCAAAACAGTATGGTAGCGTCCCTCGTGCAGCATGTGGTTGGCAGTGGGCGTCCAGGTGGGTGGTGAACCCTGGCCAACCCTTCCCTGGTCGGGGTTTCGCGGAGAAGGAATGGCCCCTGAAGTGCTGCTCGCGAGCGAGGGGGGGGAGCGCAGTAGCCATTACAAACTTTTAAAGTGGTTACTTTAACCCCTGTGTACCACTTTTATTTCTTTAATTAAGCTTATATGAAAATGTTTTATATCAATTAGTTAACCAGTATCACCTGTTTATAAATCGCTGATTTTCCTTTACTTATTTTTTCCATCAATTTTGAACAAACATTTTGGCAAGGAGTTATAAATGTATCTTAGTTATGCTATTAACACATTTTTTGTTTTTAAAAGGTGAGGTTATATAAACTTATAGCATCTTGGAATATGTTTGGGTATTTATAGTGTTGTCCATACATAATAACGTTCAGTTACATTTAAAATTAAACATAAAAAACGTAACCACCATGTTTTATTCTGTTGTTTCTTTTTGTTTTTTAATTAAAGATTAAATTTATTAGTGTTTTAGGACAATAATTTAGTGTACTTTGTTTGAAATCACTGTATATTTGTGTAAGAGAGGAGAAATAAAAGATAAAACCAATTACTTATTTTAACAATAAATTTTTTAAAAAATATGTCGTGGGATGGGACCGAGTCGGGGTCTTTAACTTTCGAACAGTGTTAGACCCCGGTTTCTTCGCCACTGTCGGACATTTGTCGACACGCAACTACGTTAATATTTTTTTGTTGGGAAATTTTGATTGTCTAAGGACTCTTACGATAATTATACCCGACTAGTTATGGTTGGTATTCTCTGAACTACGAGTTGGATGCGCCGCGGCTCAGTGGCTAGTTTTTGGGTTGCTTTTGTCGTTCACTACAACTCTAACTGATTGACTCTCAGGCCTCACTACTAGTTCACTGATAGACCAATCGCGTAAGTGTAATATTATACAGACCTTGTACAATAAATAATATTATTTACCGTACGCTATTTATAGTGATATAAGATATGTGTATGACGTATTACTGTGTTGAACGTGTAAACTATTGTTTTAGGGTATCGATTTTACCAATCATAAATATTGATGTCGACAAATGTCGACAGTGGGCACCAGCGGTAGGGGTCGATGTCCATTACAACAAATTGTTTTTTTTAGGTTGACGGTAGCTGACATCGCTAATATATTGGAAGAGAGTGAAAATATTATAGATCCAACATTTTTTATTGAGCCACCAGATAATCCAGCCCTCAGTGACTGTGATTCCGATGACGATGATAGTGGCAACATAAATCATTTATCTGGGCAACCAACTCAGAGCTGGTGGGTGAGCTGATAGGAAGAAAATTAACTGAAGATGGGTTAGTTACAATAAGAATTGGTGGAATACCTGAAGAAAAAAGTGACCAAAAAGAAGTGGAACAAGTAGAAGATAAGAAATTTGAGGAACCTGTGGGACGAAGATGACAGTGTAGTAAGCGTAGATGTTGTTTTTGAAGAAGAAACCCAAGGAAAAGTTAGTAAAAATACGTTAGAGAGCAGAACTAAAAAAAGAAAACAAATAAAAGATGTTAGAACAAAAAAGAAGGTGAAAGGAAATAAGTCCAAACGTACATGGGAAGAAAAAGACATTGCAGATGTAAGCTCTATAGAGTTTACTCGTGCGAATTTCTTGTCAAATGATTATTCTCCTGTAGCAACTGTTTGAAATGTTCTTTGATGACGAGGTCGTAGAGTACATGTGTTTATTGCACTAATCAATATTCCCTAGAAAAAGGAAACATAAACTTTTCTACATCAAAAAATGAAATACGTCTGTTTTTCGCCATTCTTTTTCTATCAGGATACAACACTATGGCTCGTTACAGAATGTACTGGGAAACGGCAGAGGACACACATCATGAAGCAGTTTCACGTGCAATTTCACGTAATCGTTTTCAGGATATCTTGAAAAACATTCACTTCTGTGAAAATGATAAATTAGACAAAGATGACAAGTTTGCCAAAGTTCGCTTCTGTTATGTGCATGCTGAACGAGCGATGGCTTCGTTACTTCCCACGGTGACATTTACTTATCCATTGATGAATCCATGGTACCTTATTTTGGAAGGCACGGGTTGAAACAACATATCCATGGGAAGCCTATCCGATTCGGATATAAAGTTTGGATATTAGCTACAAGGTTAGGCTACGCTATTCAAGCGGAACCGTATCAGGGCAAAGCGACTGGAGCAACTATTCCTGAGCTCGGTGTGGGAGGCTCAGTTGTCATTGATCTTATATCTGAACTCCCACAGGACAGAAAATATAGTTTGTTTTTCGACAACTTCTTTACATCTTTAAAACTGCTTGAAGCGTTTAAAAAACAGGGGATATCATGGTACAGGGACCATAAGGGTAGACAGAGTTGAGGATGCCCCTCTTCGTAAACCTCAAGATCTCAAGAAAGAACCAAGAGGTACTTTCCATCAAATAAACTGACACAGACACCAACATAACACTTGTTAAGATACATGGACAACAGTGTTTTTTACTCATAGCGTCGACAGCAAAAGCAGACATGCCGTTCATCCTGAGGGGAGGAAAGCAACAGCGTTGGTCCCTACTAAGCAATAAAAAAACACATTCGGTTTGTGCCACAGCCAAACTGTCGTCAATTGTGTTACATCTGGAATATGAATATGGGGTGGGGTGGATAGGCTAGAATGAAGAATGTATCTAAGCACCCTACCGTATTCATATTCGCAACAAAAAAGTGGTATTGGCCAATGGTTTGCATACATGCTGAATGGTGAGTATGAATAATGCTTGGATCTTTATACAGAATGGACGCCAAAAGGGAGCTGCAAGGAATCAATAATAGATATTCTTGGATTTCACCCGCTACATTGTCCGCATACGTTAACATGCGGAAACATGGGCACAAGGCCATCGATCCTCTGCTAGGCACGGCCAAGCCAGAACAAGGTAAAATCCAGGTAGGGTTTGTTGGCCTGAAATGCCGTATTCAGTGGAAAAGATCCGCGCACTCATTTAGGAAAACAGTTCGCGTAAAAAGCAAAATTCCGACCCCTGCGTGCACTGTGGTTCCAAAGCACAAGGAGGATACGGTTCTGACGAAGACTTGTTCAAGGTTGGACTGCCATGTGCTTTGTGCGGAGGCTTTCCATTACTTCCTTAGAGAGGAAGTGATCTCATCTTCATTACAATCCTTTCTGATATGTAATCTATTCAATAAATACTGTAATGGACACAAACAAGGATAAGCATCATTATTTTTTCATTTTTTTAAACTTATTTTAAAACACCACCCCTTTCATTTCTCCACTGTCCGACAAATGTCTACATTCCAGCCTACGTATCTCTCTAACTGCAACCCGTTTCATGCCCACCTGTCGACATTATTGGTCGACGATGCTATAATTTTATTGTTAACATTATTAAATATTTACATATTTCACATACTACAAGACTATAAGTAAAATAACTGATTAAGTAAAGCAAATAACCTAAACGGCCATCACCAAAAAATCTTGATCAAAAAATAAACTTAATTTGGGACACTCGCTAAACGGCCGTTCCTCAACTGGGACAGGAGAAGTCCTCATGAAAATGTGCCAAATGAAACACTAGACTACACCAATAAAGTTTATATCCATAACGAGCAATAATCAAAAAGTGCAGTCCTTGGTCCACTAGAGAGAGAGAGAGAGTGAGAGCTTCCCAGGGTGTGCTTCCTCAGCTCATCTAACCCCACTGGAGTCCAGGTTCCGCCGACCGGGGGCAGGGGGAGGATTCGTCTCACTTTGGCAACACAGGACACCACTGAAAGGGCGAACAAAGGAAATAATGTGGTGGTAAACATAATAAAGGAGAATGGTGAGAGGGAGAGGAGAACCGAGATCAGGATGGTTTCAACTCTGTGCTTGAAGGCATATAATGGATTGGGAGGCGCGTCCGCCCCTCCCCCCCCCCACCCCCGTCAACGGTTACACCCGCGTGGGAGACACAAGGTGTAATGTTAGAGAAAATGTAGAAAAGTATGCAGAAAGACGACAACGAAAAATAACCGTTTATGATGATGCAGCCCAATTGGCCAAGAAGAGACCGCACAGCTGTATTATATTTATAATAGTTATTTAAGCGGGTCAACAGCTGATATACTACTTGGTCTACCTCATTGTTGTAAACCCAACCACCTTTTAAATATCTGTAGGTTAAAATAAGAATAATAATAAATGCTATCTCAATAACTAAAACCTCTGCATTGTCGATGTGAAGCATGAGAATACTAGAAGTATTTGTTGAGATTGTCGATATCATGTATTTCCCATTCTAGTAAAATTATAATTAAACAAGAATTATTCAAAAATGCCTAATGAAAAACTTTCATTAAAACATGAAAATAAACGAAGAAATATCATACTACACTTTATTACAACAAGTTTTCCAAAATGATTCTTGAGACGGGATAAAAGTAATTTTGAAACCACTTAATCGCTCACAAAACCTTGGTACCAGGATCCGTCTATACGCGTGAATCAAATATCCCTAACTTAACTTGTTTTTCCAAGTGAACTCGTTAATTCCTCATGAGTACAGTGCACCAGTCCAGTCATTTGAATTAAATGTACCACAGAGCCGGAAACGGCAGCCGTTGCACATATTGCTTGGGGAAATTTTTCAGTTAGGCAATGTAAATAACTAAAACTTACTGATGCTTAAATCATTGTAATTTACATCACACTAGGTTATGCCATTTTCATCAATCCGCCAATTTTTCTTAGTTTTGCTTTGGTGAATAAAATTACTGAAACTACAAATGACCTTGGGGTTACGCTCACTAAGTAATGGAATGTATTACATTGATAAACCTTGTGGAAAACCTGTATGATTTTTTTTTTTGATCAGAACGAAATAAACTATGTAAAATGTACTATTAAAAATAAGAATCAATGGACTAAGTCTCTTATTTATTTTACTACGGAGCTATAAAAAACTTAAGACCTAATATGGAAGTAATTAAAACCAATTTAAGAAACAAGTTTTTTTAAACAAATAAATACGTGAACAATATATACGTGTTTGTAAATATCGTGGCCATGGATTCTGCATTACTAACTCGTTAAAAAGTTGACTAACACAAACATTTTGTTTGTTGCAGTATATTATTACTGTATACTTATATGTCTGAATGTGTTAAAAAAAGCATAAATTTGGCGGTTTACATATTTGTTATAACATTTATTTTATATTATTTTAAAAAGATCTATGGTCTATGGTGTAAAAAAAACGCGAGTTTCTTTCAATAATACCAAATTTTCTTGAGAACTTTGAAAAGTAAAAAAAAAGAATTGAATGAACCGATATTTATTACGAAGGATAGAACTAACGCGTTGCTCAGAAAAGCGCGTTTGTTCATCATTTTTGACTACTCAGGATTATTCTTGATAAATTAGCAGTGGAAGTGTTGACTAACATAAATATACAGTTGGACATGTAGTTGGAGTTAAAAAAAAAATGATACCATAATATCGTCGAGAATGAACGGAACAAAAGCTTAATTAAAATATTAAACGTTGCGCTACATGGAAGAACAATCAAAATAATGTATTCAACAATACGTAACTCGCTTTAACTTCATTATTCCAGAATTCCTAATCTTGCCGTTTATTATATAATCTATTCAGATTTTTGCGAGTCAATGCAATGGTAATAATTACTATTACTCTTGATTTCATCTTTACACGACATGAAAATGACGTTCGGTAGCTACACAAATAACTGTCGTCCTTTCTGTTTCGCAATAATCAACACCCTATTTACATTGACAATGACCCATTGTCATTTGACTCTGTAGTTTCCGGAGCTGGCCGTTGTGTTACATTGTACCCCATAGTGCGCCCAAGCACGTTAAACCTCTTTTCTCAGTAATCACTCGCAGAGACTCCTAAAATTGTGGAACCGTCTGATCGATGTTCAAAGTTTAAAGAACGTTAATCTCTCGACTACAGTAGAGGTAGTTGGTTTAAAATGGATGGTAAGACGCAACTGCAGATTTTGTCCAAACGTTGTTACATAAGTTGTTCTGGACCTCAGACATTGATTAGTGGATCTGACCCCAGATAAACATACATCTGTCACTAGTCCGATTCAGCGATTAAGACCCCAAGATTAATTTTTATGAAGGAAGCAGGATTTTATGGGCATTGGCATTGTTTAGCGACACAACAAGATCAGTGATATACTTATGTTTAGAGAGTTTCAATCTGAATATCTTCTTCAGGTAAATAAACTAACCTAACACTAATTACAATTCTGGGGTAAAATAAACAATCATATCGATACCAAAAGTATTGTGACACGTATCAAGTCAGGAATTCACAACCACCATGTTTTGAGGGTCAACTCATTAACTCTAAAACACGCCCTTTATAAAAAACAAAAAAACACAACCACTAACTGTAAAAAATGAACTACAGAATATTAGATTACATATAGGTCTGCATTCACCGAACAACCATCTACGATTGTAAACGTAGTGCTACTGGTTTTTTAAATCACTGGAATGATTACAAATATCCATAAAAATACTAGTGTTTCCTTCACAATCATTCCATCCTTAAAATCAAACTTCAATATGAAAGAATGAATAAATTCAGAAGGAGATTATTCAAAGTAACCAAAACATTATAATCATATTTGACACTTTAGACGTGTTCACTTAGAAATTTATTAACGATAACATTGGACGGCTCTCCATCCAACAAAAAAAAGAAAGTAAAGGTGTCTTATTTACCACGGCGGAAAGTTAGCGCTAGGAACCAGAAATTAGCCCTCTCTAACACATTAACCTGGTGACCAATCGCTTAAAAGGTGACCTTCGAACCACTCGAAAGTGAAGGCATGTAAGAAGGAAAGAACTACAAAAAAACAAGTAAAACGTGTACCAACCTTTTGTTTTTTACCAGTTTTAAACGTTTTTCCAACATATACAAAAATCACCTATAAGTCTTTATAGTAAAGTCGTATTTACTGTAATTCAAAAATATCGAAATTTTTACCATTCCAATTAATTTGCGAACTTTGCTTTCTTGCCATTTAAATTGCATTTTAAATGTGTAGATAGATAAATTTTTAAACGTCATAACAAAGATAAAAAGTTTCCTTAAAGTAGTTAGTCATAAGTCTTTTTATTTTATTATTTGTTATTTCACAAAACTTTTGATTATTTAGTATGGGAAGATTTACAAGGTTTACATGAGGTCTTAATTAGGTTACAAAATTTTTCAGGAACCTACATTAAACCAGGTAGTAGAATCAACATTTGTTCTACATAAAAAGCAAAACATAACAGGGGGGGGGCAAAAGGGGGATGAAAACGAGCTAGTATCTGCAGTTTTGAATTCAGTAAAACAGGAATGTGGGAACATACTGCAAGAACTCGCCGCGATGTGCGGGGAGAAAGCTGGGATGTAATAAGAGCACAGCTTGGTGGTCTAACAACTTATAACATTCTGTGAGAAAACTATTCCCTATCCCGCACCACATAGCCCATCAAGACTTCCTCTTATCGCCAAGTCCCCGTGTTTTACTACACTATGCTAAGATGGTGGCAATTAGAAACGCTAATCATACCTGATTGTTAGCAATCATCCAAGTTGAACAGCCCACTTAACAATTGCAAATCATTCTTGGAACTGGTTTCGGTTTGTTCCGCTGCTTCCTTCGCACTTTCATGATTGTTGGCACGTGCTTAAGTTAGTAAGTTAAACATTAATTGTGTTTATGTATGGTAAAAACTCAAACTGCTCATTACAAGCCTGCTCCAAAGTGGGACAAACTCTCGGTCCAGCTTTAAGCTTCTTGCTACTGGGATAAATAAGGACACGACTTTTGCCAACTACTTCAGTTTTTCAACTTGAGATTACTAAGTCACGAACTATCTAATCAGTCCATTTGTAAGCTTTATTTACTGGTCCCTAAATTTAGGACCGACGTTGCCCAACTAACTTTTAGTTTATCAACTTGATGCTACTAAGTCACGAACTTCTGATCGGGGGGGCAGTCCATTTTAAGCTTTATTTACTGGTCTAAATTAGGACCGACGTTGCCAACCTACGAGTTTGATCAACTTGAGCTACTGAGGTCACGACTTCAGATCATTCCTTTTTAAAGCCTTATTTCCTGCGGCTAAATTAGGAACAAACCCGACGTTACCAACAACTGAGTTTTATCACTTGACTAAACTAGTCAACAAACTTCTGATCAGTCCATGTTAAGCTTATTTACTGTTCTAAATTAGACCCGACGTTTTACCAACTACTGAGTTTATCAACTTGAGCTATCTATTCACGCACAGCCTGATCGGTTCACTTTAGGGCTTCTTGCTATTGGTCCTACCAATAAGTGACCGACGTTGCCAACTACTAGACTATGTGTGTATCAACTTAAAGTCCACATATCTTTCCACAAATAATCGGTCCACTTTAAAGGCTTATTTTTATTTTAATTCTACATTTGTTATCGTGTAGTTTATATTCCTTAATTAATTCCCATTAATTATCAATTATTTTTTTTACTTGTCTAAATTAGGAATGATAACTTAGTATAAGTTTATCCATTTAATTCACCAAGTCCCCCGAACTCCCCGAACGGTTCTCTTTAGGCGGCTTCTGCTAACTGGTTATAATTAGGAACCGTCATTGTGCAAAAACTATTATAAGTTTTATCCATTTGGAGTCACCAAGATCCCCGAACTCCGGAACGGTTTCTCTCTTTAGGTTTTCTGCTACTGGTATAATAAGGACCAGCATTTGTCAACTATTATATGTTTGTCCATTTTGAGTCACCAAGTCCCGAAATCCGGAGTCAAGGGTTTTCTTTAGGGCTTCTGCGACTGTATAATTAGGACCAGCATTGTCAACTATTATAAGTTTGTCCTAATTTGAGTCCACCAAGTCCCGAACTCCGGAAAAGGGTTTTTCTCTTTAGGCTTCTGCTACTGGGTATTAATTAGGACCAGGCATTGTCAAAACTATTATAAGTTTGTACTTTTTGAGTCACAAGTCCCGAACTCCGGAAGGGTTTTCTTTAGGCTTCTGCAACTGGTATATTTAGGACCGCATTGCAACTATTATGAAGTTTATCATTTGAGTCACCAAGTCTCCCGAACTCCGGATGGGTTCTATTTAGGCTTTAGTACTGGTATTATTAGGATGGCGTTGTCAACTATTATAAGTTTTTCCATTTGAGTCACCAAGTCCCGAATCCGGAAGGGTTCTCTTTTTGGCTTCTCGCTATTGGTATAATTAGGGACCAGCATTGTCAAACTATTAAAAGTTGTCCATTTGAGTCACCAAGTCCCGAACTCCGGAAGGGTTACTTTAGGCTTCTGCTACTGGTATAATTAGGACCAGCATTGTCAACTATTTTAAGTTTATCCATTTGACGTCACCAAGTCCCGATCCGGACAGGGTTCTCTTTAGGCTTCTGTACTGGTTATAATTTGGACTGGCGTTGTCAATCTTTATAAGTTTTATCCTTTGAGTCACTAAGTCCCCGAACTCGCAACGGTTCTCTTTAGGCTTCTGGCTACTGGTATAATTGAGGAACCAGCATGTTGTCAACTATTATAAGTTTATCCATTTGAGTCACCAAGTCCCGCACTCCGGAAGGGTTTCTTTAGGCTTCTGCCTACTGTATAATTAGACCGGCGTTGTCAACTATTGATAAGTTTATCCATTTGAATCACCAATAGTCCCGAACTCCGAGAAACGGTATCTTCTTTAGAGGCTTCTGCTACTAGGTATAATTAGGAACCGGCATTGGTCAACTATTATAAGTTTATCCGATTTGAGCTCACCAAGTCCCGAACTCCCGGAACGGTTATCTGTTAGGCTTCTGCTACTGGTATAATTAAGGACCAGCGTTGTCAACTACAAGAATTTTTAAAACTTAAGGCTTACCAAGCTACTAATTTCAACAGCAAGTATGTGCGAATATTTGGTAGAATATGTTTCTTCTGGACAAATACTTTGAAAACCCATTTTAAGTATATTTTCGTTTTTTTTTTTATTTTAACATGTGATACTTTCATTTTTTTTTTACAAAAATTATTATAAATTATTATTATTGTCTATTTTGTCAAATATTGAAGAAGGTTGGCATTCCCAATTAAAACACTTTGAAATGGTTTTTGAGAACATTTTCAACGAAATTGTTTTTCGGACATAATTTTAAGTACTATTAGTTGGATTGAGTAGCAAAAAATAATTTACACATATTTAAGAAATGCAGTAATATCGATGATAATAATATATAATCAGTCTTCGCCTTAGGTGCTTACTCTTTTTCAGAGAACTTAAAAATACCTTATGAAGATGGGCAGATTATACTTCAAGTCTTCATTTTAATGTTTACCAAGTACAAAGTAAAGGAATCTTTTTTCCCAGTTGCAGATTGCCCTTTACTCGGTTCATCAGGAATCTTGTTCAAATAATTTATATAAATTCAGAAGAAATCGAAAATGTCAGAAGTGGACTATTCTTATAGCGCCTGTGAATGTGTAAACATCTTGAAAGTATGTTTTGTAATTTTATCATTTATTTTATTTTCTGTTATATCGTCTATATAATATATTATAATTATCACTGACTTAAGGTAATAAATATTTAAACATTTTAGATTATTATCTCTTATATTAGTTTATAAAATTTGGTCAGTATCGTTTTCACTAGAGTCTTTTATTTTCAAAAGGATTTGCTAATTTTCAAAGTCGTTATGTTTCTAAAAATGAAATTATGGGTATAATAATTAACTGAAATAAAAGATAAAATTTTGGAATAAAGTCTTGCTTAAATACCTTGTACAACACGAGCATTTATTTTTTGTTCCATATCTCGTTGTACTTATTGTTTTTATCGTTTGAAATAGATATATTTTTAATGGTAAAAAAGCCAATGAATTGTTTGGGACATTTCTGCAGCATAAATTGTATTAACATTTGATTTATTGTATAATTTATTTTGTTTAGGTAACAAAGGTGGAAATACATAATTTCTTTATTGTTGGTAAAGGGTTATTAATTATAATAAAAAAGACCTATTTTCTTCCATGATTAAAATTACACACCGGCTTTATTAAATAGAAATGGTCTAATCAATTTATTTTTAATCCTTTTTTAAATCTCGTGAAGACAAAACTAGTAGTGAACTGGAACAGGAATTTAATATTATATGTAATATTAGCTTTAAATACTGCTATTAAATGGTCTGCAGTAATTTAATCAAGTTTACCTTGGATTCGTTAATCAAATAAATTAATCGTCGAATAGAAACTTTATTCAAACCCTTATTTTACCATATGATTTATTCTTTGCAACCGAATCCGTTTGGATGTGTTGGAAGACTTTAGTGCGTTTAAAGTCAACATAACTAAAAAATGTATTATAAATTAATTTTGACAGCGTTTAAATTGTAAGCTTCAAGTAACCTAACCTGAAAGATTACTTGCAAAGCAGAAAAAGACTTTTAAGATGTGATGTTTCGGACATTTACGTCAATAATAAAATGAGGTAAACTGCTCCAAACAGGAAAAACAAATCATTGTAAAACCACTACTAGGTTAGAGAAGGATTTCGTTATTTTCTTATCATATATAATATTGTATGTTATCATGGTTAATATTTCTCTTTTAAACTCTTCCTAACAGAGTTCTGTCATTATAGTCAACGTTTGGTAGTTTTAGATCTAGAGTTCAGACCGTTCATATAACGGTGTAGTTTACGTTCGGTAATCCTGTCCTTCTATTTTGAAAAGCATGTGGAAAAACATATAAACATACAAGACGCGAATCGAACGTTTTGTCTCCCAAGCAAAAACATATATTTCCAAAGCCTACCAAAAAAGGACTCATTTCTATAGAATCAGCTTTTTATTTACAAAAAAATATTTGATTGCAAATTATGTATCGGTTAATAACTGAATGCATTATTACTACATATCGAGACTAGTAACTATAAGAGGGAAACATGAACCATTAGTCAAATGCGTGAATATTTTTTCCAGATCTGAAATTAAACAAGTAATACAATTACAGATTTTGACTCATGTAAGAAACCCAATGCCAGTAATGGAAAGTATGAAGAGAACTTACAGTGAGACAGACTTTTGAAACAATATGGGCACTTTAATGTAGACAGCAGGGCCCTTTAAGTATTCCCTATACCCACATATTCCCTACTCTGGGCCCCATACTCTTACCTT
>NW_025786820.1:0-15710 GCF_021130785.1 Homalodisca vitripennis
GGCTTAATAAAACCGAGTACAACAACAACCACCATAAACGTCACTCCAAACCCACTAAGACATGTCATAACCATAAACATCTCTTCACAGAATTAATTCACAATTAAGGAACGTTATTAGTTTACTGGTTTTCTGTCTTGTAATCTTCCTCCAGTGTGGTGGATGGAGGCTGAAGTCCACTAAATTTGATAAGTACTGTTAAATTATAAATCTGAGTGAAACCATACTAGCAAAACTGATTACAAACATAGAGAGGCTTCTGTTAAAAAATAAGAATCTTCCAGGAACAGAGTAATAGAAAACTGTTCACTGTTTCCCCTTTTCAATTAATTTCACAACTGTAATGTGGCTAGCAGAACTTACAAATATAATAGGTCTTCTTAAAAGTAATTATTTAGTGACATACCATTGAAGACAATTTATTGTTCCAAATGTGTAATGTGGTCACTCTAGTTAACATTTTAATATTTAAATTACCTGTTGAATGGTATTATTGTTCTAAATAGTGAAGACGTCAGTGGCATCCAGCACATCATCAGTGGAGCCAAATGTGGTGGAACTGGGGCAGTCAACAGCTGCCACTGTTCAGCATTGCAACAAAAGCATTTGCCACGATTGCCGACTTGCAACGACACCAAACATCATACAGCAGACAGGTAATGAGATGGTATTGAGCCCACTGTGAATTGAATGTTTATTGGGCCATTTTACTAAAAAAATCTGGTTTTTCTATACTTTAGTTTCTTACAACACTAATTTAAAAATAAATTTTGAGCAAAGTGGAATGGGAAACCTAGACAACCTAGCCTGAGGTTTAACCCTTTCTCCGGGCCAGGCGGCAATATATTGCTGCCATAGATCAATGTCCTGAAAAGTGCTAGGCGGGCAAAATTAATTGCCGTCGTGTGCATTATGACACGAAGGAGGAAAAGCGGCACCACGAATATATAGGTCTCCTTGGATAATTCGTCCATATTTCTTTTAAATAACATATCGACGGTCCAAATGATTAAAGTTTTTTTTATCTGTTTTTATGCGTTGGGTTTATGGATTTTTTATTCCCTGGGTGTATATTAATAGTTGTTAGAATAATTTAACTTAATGAATATCACTTTTATTTTTGGAGGTCTAATGCATTTTATCTTCGTTAATTTTGTCACATGAAACATTATCAGCTGACTCTATCCTTTTGTTGTATAATTTCTTTATGGCTTTTAGTGTAAGTCTGTACTATTGTATGCTAGGATTTTATTCTTCATTTATTTTTATTTTGTGGTTGTACAATATGAGTAGTTTTAGTTGTTACTGTCGCTTCCAGCTTCTATTGTGTGTAGTAGTTAACAATGACTGACAATTTTGCCGATCTCACGGGAGAGTCGAAAATTGTTAAAGTGTTTAAGGCAACAATTTGTTAAATAGAAAAAGTGGTAAACTAAAATTTCAACAATAATAAATTTTGTTGGGGGGGTAATATATTTCTTGGTAGGACTAGTACTGGTTTTTTTTAAACTGTATTGAAAAACTGTTTTATGGGATCCTACAATTGCATCTGTTTACCTGGTACAAACTCCATTAATGGTGAAATATTGGTGATGTAATATCTTTTATTTATATTGAATTTTAAGGTTTCTTGGCAAGTGTATAATGAAAGACGGTAGGGTCCAGTTTGACTTTAACACTGTATAAAATGTTGCGAAGTATACAATTATGCCATATTTATACAAAATGTGTCAACAAATTTATTTATGAGAGAAATAACACAAAATGTTGTATGGTTGTTCCTTTCTAAATGTACAATTATAATAAAATAGCTTCCCACAGTAAAATTATTTTTCCTTTTTTAGTTATTTGCAAAAAATAAAATAAAAATTTTTTATGTAATCTATTATTAAAACATTATTTTTTAAAATTTTAAATGACTTAAAACTACATCTATATATTTTGTTGTCGATAGTATATATCTATACGAGTAATTTTGTGCAACTTTTGAGGTCATTCTCTAATTTTTATGAAAAATTATAAATTTTAATCTAAGAGACTGCAAAATCGCCAATAATTTTAGCCTGGCACTTTTGACTAAGTCACAAGGGGATGTGAGATGTGAAAAAATCTTGCAATATCTCATATTTGGTCCTGGCCCTGAAAGGGGTTAACTTACTAGGATTCAACAGAATTCATTAGTGTTGCACTATGCTGGGTGTAAATTAAGTCCTGACACGCCTGGATATATTCCAAACGGATTGAGATATTAATGTAAAATCTTCACCATACATACCTATTTAAATATTTTTTTTGGACTTTTTGAAGCGTAAAAATATTTTCCCATCCCCTTTTCAGAGCTTGTTACCAGAAAAAAATAATTCTCAAATTAATACTGTGTATAACCATATGAACTTTTGTACAATGTATTTTATACTTTCATGGAACTAGTTAAAAACTAAAGGGCTAATTTTGTTTTTAAAGTACACCTTACAGACGTTTAAATTGTTTGTTATATATTCAGTGAATTAAGTACTTATCTAGTGGAATCAATTACGGCCTAAACCTGAGGACTTTGAGAATTTTACCTAGCTCATGAACAATAGATAAGACTGGATAGGAGCATTTCCAGAAATAAACTCCGAAAGAGGGAGATGACGTGTTTGGAGATATGTCACAGTTCAGTTTCCTTTGTCTACAAGTAAAATATGTGAATACTCACCTAGATTTATTTGTATTTATAATTTAAATTTTTTCCTGCATCAAAAGAAGTACGTTGTAATATAATTGAAGCAGGAAACAATAATTTCCAAATAGTTTATTTATTGTGATAAAGGTGGATTTTTATGATTCTAAAAATTAAAAATTATAAAACTTAAATTTTTTATTACAATTTGTTACATAAAAGTTATTATTATAAATTGATATGTTCATAAATAAATTATAATATAAATAATTAACTTTGTAATTTTCTAAAATGTAAAATTTGTTACACTTTACTCATCAGTTCTATTTTAGGACTTAAATTATTTTTACTTATTGTGTGGAAAATGCATAGTTGTGCTATCTGAATGTCTTTATTTTAAATATACCATACATAAATCCATTTAAATAAAATGTTTTTTAACTTCCATTTTTAATTTGTAGGCATTACTCTAGTTCGTGTAAGTTAAATTATGCTAAAAACAAAATGGTTCTGAAAAATGTGGTGTACTACCGTGTAAGTTTCCCACTAAAAATTGTGCTTTGGGGAAATGTTTATTAGCATAATTGTTTGATGCCTTAACAAACATATAAACATCTTGAATCAATTTTGAATTACTCTTTATGTTGATAGGAGCCTCCTTACCCATGTGACTACTGTGATCAAGAATTTGAAGAAAAAACTCTTTTGAAAGCTCACTGGAGGAATACACGCCAAAAACAAGCCTCATATGTGTCTCACTTGTGGAGAAGCATATCTGGAACGTTACAGATCTGGTCAAACACTTTGCTGTTCATGATGTGATAAAGCCTTATCATTGCCCTGGCTGCGGTAAAGCATTTGCCTATAAATCTGATCTTAGGAAACACGCCATCATTCACACTGGTTAGTGTCGTAGATTACATTTAACTCTAAAAGCATAACTGACAAAATTCGTTAGTGAAAAGAAGATGCAACTGACAAATTTTACCAGTTGATTAAGTACATCATGTTAATTGAGATTGCACGATCAAACTGTCTCAAACCAAAATAATCTGTATACCATTTGATAGGTGAGATTCCAAGCTTTTACTTTCATGTATAAAACATTACTGAGAGTTTATTATATGACAGAGCCTTATATCTTTTAGTTCATAAGTCAAAATATTACAATACTTTGTAATTCCTTGTTACACTGTTGCTTGTCGACATCTTGACGACAAAATTCATGAAGTGTAAAAACTGTCCACTGACATGTTACTTGTCATAGAATTTATCGGTTAGCATCAGTGTCAAAATTTAATTTTATCGATTGAGATTGTTACATAAAAATTATAGATCTTGGTCTATGAATTGTTGAAATCAGACCTAAATTTTACAGATTCTAATCCTATAATCCAAGAAAAAAATAACTGTCCTTAGTTTTGCTAACAAATTAATTACACAGTAGATTTTTGAAATAACACACTACTCATATAACAGTTTTATTTTATTAGAACAGCTTATAAACTCTATTTAAACAGATGGTTTATATTAACTCATGATGAAAGTCTCACATTTCAACTTTGTTGCTGTTTACTGTGCGTCTTTTTTAGATCCCCTTTTCAATGTCTCATGCTTATACTGCTCTAAATATTGTAAATAGTCTTAGTAGCAACTCGTCCATAGGGGCACGAGAGCACATGAACACCCCCTATACAAATGATAATAAATAAAAATAATATTTAGTTTAAAGTATTCTATTACGTGTTAAATTGTTTAACTTTTAGAACATTGTAAAGAATACTTACTGAATAACAGTATAATGTGTATAAAGTAAAGCGAGACTTAGAGCTGATGAGATGACATCTCCGTATTCTATTTGAGTGAGGCGAGGCAACTTGTATAAGATTACTTAAGATATTGTAATATTTTTATTATTACCATCTAACATTAAAAACTCATTTGATCCTGAGCAGATTTGGAAAAAAGTTGGTATTATGCTCTTTCAATTAAATTTTACATCATTAATTTATTCATTATGGTATTAGTAAAACTTTTTTATTGTGTAGGTGTTAAAATTTGAAAACTGTCATCATTTTTAAATTGACATAGCTTAACATTTTTATTTTTCACTACTAAGAAGATTTTGATGATACTCTCAATATAAATCTATCAAAATTTTAATCCTGAGCAGGAAATGTATTAAAGTTTTTCTATAAAACACATACTTAAACATACAATGGAGAACAAAGCATTTTCAAACATATTAGATGTTTCCTAGAACCAATTTCTGAGATATTGATCCAGCCGTTCACTCTAAGCAGACTAACATTGCAAGACTACAGCTATCTAAAGTTTGATTTTAGCATTGTGAACCAATGTTTCTATTTAAAATAGAACATTAAACGTATTTATTGCTTTTTACTGTGCCAACCTGTTGTGAAACACACTATATATAATACATATATAATGTGTGTGTATGTTATATATATATATATATATATATATATATATATAATATTGATATATATATTATTTATACATTATTATGTATATATATGTGTGTGTGTATATATATATATATATATATATATATATATATATATATACATACAAAAAAAGATATTAAATCAACTAATAGTATGAAAAGTTAATTAAAGGTAACACTAAAATCTAATAAAACAATATATATATATATATATATATATATATATATATATATATATATATACATACAAAAAAAGATATTAAATCAACTAATAGTATGAAAAGTTAATTAAAGGTAACACTAAAATCTAATAAAACAATTTGGAAAAACAGTCTGCGAGGATATAGAGCGAGGCAGGATGTGGATGAGTTGGGTAATCACTGAATATTTTCAAGACCCGTAAACAATTCTGCAGTTGATAAAAGATGGAGAGCTACCAATGAAAGTGAGAATGTCTGTCGGGACTTGAAGGCAATGTTGATAGGTCAATATCCGTTGGTATCTTTCATCATGAATATTTTTCTGCTGGCCAGACAGTGACTTCAAAAAGTTTTATTTTTACTTCCTGGAGCAGCTTGCGGCACGTGTTTCCCATGTATGCCCCAAACTTGCAGAGACCGGTTGGATCCTGCACTACAATTTGTCAGTCCATTCCTTGTTTATTGTGTAAGAGTTTTTATCAAACTCTTATCCCTTAAGAGTTACCTCTTTGTGTCTATTTTATCCTCCCAAGATTAAACTGCACTTATCAGGGTGGCGTAAAGGAGGCCAACAAAGCTGTAACCGTGTTGGCAAGATAAAATTTGGAGGATTACCAGGAATGTTTCCAATTGTGGAGGCAATATTTGAATTGTTGGGTGGGATCAAAGAGAGATAATTATGAATATCAATAATAACATTTTTCTCATAAGATATAATTGATTATATTGACTAATTTCCAGAAATGTACTGTTAATTTAACACATTTCGTAGTTAAGCAGAGAAGATCTAACATTTTAGTACTATGGACTGTTTTTGCTTAGGTGCTCGGCCATTCAAATGTCCAGTATGCAGCAAGACTTTCACTAGAAGTACAAACTTGAACAAACACGCAAGGAGTACACTCGGGAAGACGGCCGTATCCGTGTGAACACTGTGACAAGATGTTCTCGTCCCGAGGAGATCTGGTGCGTCACGCTGTCATACAGCTACAGGGGGAAAAGCCTTATGCCTGCCTCATTTGCTCCCTGGCCTTCAACCGTAAGGACAAGCTGTCTCGCCATGAACGAGTCCACATGACAGATCGGCCTTTTGTCTGCCCTGAGTGTCCCACGTCCTTTCACCGCAAGGAAGAACTAACCAAGCACAGCAGGTTTCACCACTTCAAACCGGTCAGTATTCATTAATAATTGGTCTATAATATATGTAAATCAATAAACAAAGTCTGGTTAGAAAAATGATCAGATTTAGTACTGTAACATTCTTTGATTTTACTTTTTCTTTCTCAACTAACTCAAATATTGTTTCTTACATCGTAGATTTCACTTACAGGAAGAAAGTCATAGGGAGCAAGGTTTAGTGAGTAGGTGGATGTTATAAATTGTTTATTAATTATTGTTACTGTTTTGAAAAGTGAAAAAATTTTCTAATTTTAATTTCTGATACAATTTATGTTCATAAATAGAGAGTTTCACTATTTCAGTTACTTTAAAAGATTACGGGTGATTCTCACAAAATAGGAGAAAATGATTATGTAAAAGAAATAAAAACAATTAAATCAGAAGTTTGTTATTATTGGTGTAACTGTTAGTACATATTGTAAGGAATAGTTATTTGTGAGTAGCAGAGCTAAATTTGAATAATTTCTATTTTTTTTCAATTTTTTACAAAGTTCAAGACACCATATTTTTAACAAATCGGTAACGTTTAAAAATCCACGATCAAATTGTATTAATATGAATTATTACCAATAATTAATCATTGTTTTTAAGATTTGAAGTCCTAAAACTATGAAAACAGTTACTGTCACAAAGTTTGTAATAATTTTTGCCATTTTTAATGCCTTTCAAAGTTGAAATTTTAAGCTATCTAGTCATTTACATTGCAAACTTTGCAAATAAAACCTGAAATTCTTTAAGTACTTTAACTAGCTTGTTATATGTGAAAGGATAAGTTCTTAACACTAAACAATTTTATAGGATAAAAAAATTAAGAGATAAAAATAACCTCAATATTGCCGATTTCACGAGCGTCACCGATTTGTAGCAGCCGTTACCGAGTTGTCGCGAGGTTACCGATTTGTATAATCAAAGTGACAGAACGAATTCTAATGATAAGGAGTAAGAAAAAGCACACAGTGATTTTTATATGTTTATAATCTATAACATATACTCTCTAATGACAATAGTCAAGATGATGTTTTTTTTAAGAATATTCTGAGGAAAACTAGATGACAAAGTGTTATAAATTCAAAACACTCTATACAAAACCCCATTGAAATAATTATAAACTAATAACTAATATGGATTATCTTAAAAGAATATGTTACATAGATAGTACTACAGCAAATAATAAAATGTCTTATGCTGTTAACAATATCTGGACATAAATTGTTTGAAAAAACGTCTTACTTAGTGTAATATTTAATATCATAGTTTGAGAAAAAACTGGGTAACAGAATATTATAAATTCAAAGCACTCGATACAAAAAAGTAATGCAATAATTATATCTTAGTAACTAACACAATTATCTTAGAAGACTATGTTGCATAGTTAGTATTACAGAAAATAATAAAATATCCTATGCTGTTTACATCTTGACAAATTTAGCTTGAGAAAAGTTTCTTTTAAATTTAGTGTAGTATAATAACAAATTAGAAGGATATTTTGTTACAACTCATGCAATAAAGTGTGTTACTATTAACCTGTGTGATATTAAAATCCTTCATTGAAAACAAACACTTAAAAACTTAATAGTAATATTTAATTAGTTAGTCCACATTTTGCTTTTTTAAATTTGTAAAAAACCCGATTCCCTTTCATTACTACAGTTGGGGTTGGTAATATGGCCTTAATTTGATTACCAGGAACCGAAACAACATCTTTTTTTCATTAGCAAAATATAATTGGTTATCTTTGTTGAAAATTTCAAAAACATCACGGTGACATCTTCTTGAGAGAGGTTGTTCTGACATACACCAATAAATTGTTCAATCTTGGATTTCTTTCCTTTGTCAATTTTGTATTCAACCAAAACATGAACTCCAGAAGTAACTTTCTTTGTAAAATCTTCCTTGTTCGTGTTACATTTATACATTTGGGTCCAAATCCTTTTGTTTCTTTAATTTCAGGTTGGTCATAGTGGTTGCTATACTCTTCGTCTTCTGAAGATGTAAATACGTGATCAACTGACAATTTTGAGGGGTTTTTTTGTTGATTTGAATCGATCTTTATTTTGAGTAATTAATAATTGGTCATCAGTTGGGAAGGACTTCAGAGAGTTTGTAGTGTCCTACAGGATGTTTCTGCTGAAACACTTAAAACAAGAAAGTGTACGGCAATACATAATGCCAGTACAAAGTCCACAAGTTACCTGATGAAACCTGCATAATCCCTTTATAAGGGGTATGCTGAGGTTATTCACTTCCAACTTTAAGTCTTCTATAACTGCTGATGGGATTTCATACAATCAATGTTAAAACTACTAAGAGCATCCACAAAATCTTTGGCACAAGTTATGTCAGATCCAGGTAACACCTTTTTATCAGCTTCCCTTTTAAGAGTACCGCCCACCCCATCCATTGGCCCCTTACCATGACCGGCCTCAGTGAAGTTCCACGTGAACGATTCCATTTGGGTAAAGTATTTTGGCAGAAGAGTCTTCAGTATATAAAGGTTTTATCCTGTTTCCATACTGACTAGATGGACTGTCAGTAAATATAATGAACAGCGGTAGTTGCAGGGAACTGTTGGGATGCGTTTAAAAAAAACAGGTTTCATGTGACCCCAAACGGCGTGGGCTTGGTGGTCCAAGTTATCGGAGGCAGAGGCAAAACATGATGTTTTTGTGGTGTCACCTACTTTAGCATACCACACACCCAGTATTTAAGGATAGCTGCCTTTTACTAGCACCAAAGTGAACCGATTGTACTTCCTTTTCGTACTTGAGCTACATAATTTTCAGAAAAAATCTAATCTGAAGAGAAGCTCTCCCTCTGAAAGATTTTCAATTTTGTTTTTTAGAGCACCTGCCTGGTGTTTTGCGTAAAAAAACATGTTTTTTTAAAGATAGCTAATTCGTTTTTTAATACATTTTTAAGACAGATACTTTAGCTACTTCTTTCACCTTGACAGTTTTCTTAACAATTTTCTTTTCATTTTTTATTACTTTTTGCTCTTCTACCATTTTCCACTTCTGGTATTTAACCAAAAAGTTTTCTTCATAGCAGAACTTGACTTTGTTACTTTTGCACTGTGAACACATATTTAACGCTGAACGCATTTTTTGCTATCAGTTGAACACACAAACAAATTTCACTACTTCAGCAGGAGACCGCTGCGCTATAACATTAGTTACTTTTAATGCTTTTATTAGCAATCCATATTTGCGTGTTTCACGCAGGCACATGTTTCCCTGTCCATCATTTTGGGAAATGTAACCCAAAAGGGTCTGGAACGACAGAATGATGCCTTCGAAATGTTTCCATGAGTCTCCTTTTGAAATTTTTTGTGAAGATTAGATAAAGTGTCCAATAGAATTCTTCTTTGTTTTTTAATGCCACCCTTTTTAACAAACTCCTTTTTCCCTGGGCACATTTTGCTCACACGGTCGTCTTCAAAAAAGTTCATGAATTTTTCAGACAATTCTTTAGTGATGGAAGTTTTAGTTGGCCGTGTATACTCAAAAGAGGTACTGGGGCTGTTTTCGATAACTTTGTTTGCAGTATAAGGCACTAGATCTCTGAAGTGTGTTTGTACTCAGTATTTTTTTAAATATTTGGTTACCGACCACTTTGTGTAATATTTGATTTTTTATTTTTGAATGTGCGACTTCTGTTGTTTGGGACTTCAGCTGTTTTTCCAGGGCATAGCCCAAGAACAATTGTTTCCTCACCTCGCTGGGAGACTTTTTCACCTCTTAATATATTGCATACTTCTTTTTCTTAGAGATGGGGATGAGTCAATTAAATGTTTCTTTTTCTCTCTGTGCAACCGCTTTTTATACTTTCCTAACTTTTTTTCTAATTCTTTAATCTTCTCTTGTTGCTTGGCTACAGTTTTCTATAGGCCTTTGCTCTCTTCGGATTTTTTTGGCGCCCTCTTCTTTTTTGTTCAGATTCCTCTCTCACGTCCTGTAAAGGAGAAGCTGGGGGAGTATCTGTAACTTCTTTCAGTGATTTCTTTTTCAGGCTTCTAACAAGATTTCTTTCTTTCCAATACTTTCGAATTTTTTTTGTTCTCTAGGAGTCATGTCTGATATTTTCTTTATTTTATTTTCTGCTTTCAATCGAGCAAGACGATCTCTGTCATACTTCCTCTTTTCTTCTTTCTTTTCTTCACTCATTCGTTCTCTATACCTTCGCTGACGTTCCTTTGTCAATGCTTTCTGTCTCTCATACTTTTCCTTTGCTGATAGCTTTGAGGAACGTACCATGGTTCTTCAGACCTAGAATCAAAAACAGAGAAAAGTGTTTGCAAAGTTTTTAAAAACGTATGTTTTAAATTAAAAATAAATGTATTAGATATTTGGTTAATTTAAGATTTTTGAGGAAAATCAAAAGTTTCTAGAATTACAATATGCCAATAAATAGTAATTTAACAAATTTGTTGTTAATTTATAATCCAATTGTTTGTTCTAAATCAACATGCTACAGAGCATATGAAAACTGTTAAAGGCTGTTTATACTATTCGTAGTAATCACGTTAATTTAGAAAAAGTAAAAGTAACATTAAAATGCATTTTAATCATAACTTTCAAGCATTATATAAATAAAAATTATTTAACAACAGTTATTGCAAGTCACACAGTTTAGAAGTGTATTTCCAACAAATCGATAACGCTATACCTCATCGTTAACGTCACCGATTTGTGCGTCACCGATTTGTAATATTCAGATATAACCTAGTACTGTCGTGTTTAATATTGAGAACAAAGGTTAGGAGATTGAGGTTATGTTCGGCTTACTAATAACGGCGGCATATGATAGCTTTCAGAAATGTTTTAACTGTATAGTTTTAAAAAAAGATAGCGTTACCGACTTGTTGAGGAATTAAGGTACTGATAGTTTCTTACCTGAATATTAATTGTTTGAAGCTTAGGATTCGATGCAATCTTCACTAAAACAGCAAGTAAACTCGATACATTCACCTCACATACAAAGACGTAATTTCTTTACCGCTCAAATTCAAGTTCATTGCTAACTGTTTTTGCGGGATCGTAGCTTAGTGGTCCGTTGACGTAGACTTCCCCGGTGACCAAGGACCAAAGGCAAACTGAATATTATTAATGAACTAAATTTCTTTTTGTAGGACTTTTTGGTTTTACTGAGCCACTGTCTTTAGGCTGTTGTTGTTGCATTTAATAGTTTTTTATTTTAAACGTTATGTTTTTCATGAGTTATATTTTGAAGGGTGAATTAGCAGACGATAGCTTCAAAGACAGTTACCGATTTGTATTTTTCTGTCCAATAAGAAGGCATTAATTAAGTTAAATTCATATGAGTGATTGTTTTTAAATTATTAAAGAGCTTAAAGAAAAGGTGATTTTGGTTACAGCTAAATTAAATATAACAGACTTTTTACCTATAGACATAAATATATTTATTTATGAAAAAAAATTGCCAAGGAACCTTAAAATTACTATCATTTTGGTGAGAAGATTTCAACCCTCGTACCCTCTTTAAATGGGATATGCCAAAGTAAAGTCTAAGAAAAACCCTTTAAGACCTCAGTCAAATGCAATAGTTATCAGATACCCTATTAATACAAATCTATATTAAATACATATTTAATCGTAAACAAAATGCTCAAAATACTTACAGAAAAGTATATTTTTAAAAAGTAATATTGTAAATAAAAATATTTATCAATATTACAAATCTTTTTACAGGACTCCAGAATATTTTTAAATCAACATGAAACAGTACAGAAGAAAACTCCATCCCCTAATCACTGGTAAGGTACCATTTTATTACAACAGAATCTCTAGTCATCAAAGTATATTAGTTTATAAATTTTCCTGTAGAATTGGTTTTAGGATTTTTATTGTAGAGTAAACTGCAAAATGTGTTTGCTTTATAATATTTATTACTTAATGTAATTTTTTCTAGTTGTCAAAAAAATGGGCTATAGTAAGGAGAAATATTGAATGAAATCAATGTAATAAATTGATGTGACAGTAGCAACCAACAATAAAATTTATAGGTTTCGGATATATTTTTGTACATTTACAACACAAAACAAAAATCTGCAACAATTTACTTACTATTTAGAGGGCTTGGAAATAATCCAATGACCTCTTATTATTTTCATAATTTTTATTGAGTTCAATAAAAAATGTTTTAAACATTTTGACTTACATTTTCTCTGTTTATATTAGTAGTTTTCTATGAAGCGAGATATCACACTTTATTTAAATTGTTTAGTTAAGACCATACTCTCACTGGCCTACTTTATGTATGCATTTATTATGCTTGTAAAATTGTGCAAAATTAGTCGTCGTGATAAAACTAAGGTTACGAAAACTCAGTCCAAAAGGTTTTTATTTTTTTAGTTTTTCTATGTTATATGTTTTTTGGATTGTTTATTTCAGACAAATGTTATTTTGTCTTTTATCTACAATTTTGGTCTCAAGCTTTATGTACCAAATTAATACATTAAATTGTATACAGAATTTTTGTTATGTTTTGTATTAAATGTATATTATTGTGTTACTGATTGTTGTGAGTTTTGTAATCATTGCTAAATTTTATTGTAAAGACGTTACAAAAGATAAAAAACATGTTATTTCTTGAATATTTCTACTTGCAAAAAAGAAACATCTTTGTACACAAACTCAGCATGGAAAAATTGTTTTTATGAACGTTTCTTATAATTTTCAGATGACAAGTTATAATTTGAAAGAAATGTTTTTGTTAATTGGAAAACATATTTTTCTAAATAATCACTCAGAGAAGAAAATTGTTAGTATTTAAAATTGTAAGTTGATTAGCTTACAGACCAACTTGATGGTAAAAATACTTAAAAAACATACAGAATAAATCATGCAAAAGTAATGTTTCTTTACAACATCCTTGTCAGCAATAATCAGCAAACTGCTATTCAATGATTTACCTGTTGGCATGATTATTTTGACAACATAATCATGTGTTGGTATATCCATTGGCCTGGTCTTAAAAAAACTAAGCAATAAATAAATATTTTATTAAAATAAATTTTCTCGTCATATTACCACAGAATAGCAAAACCTATAAGGCAAATTCATTTTTAAAATTGATTAATTCTTAGTTCGAAGTTCAATAATGATATCATCATAACATACATTGAGTCCTTTTGTTATAATCTTTTTACTTTCATTTAGTCACAAATCTTATTCTGTAGTTTTGATGTAAAAATTAACTAGTAGAAGTTCTGAAAAATATTAAAATGGAAAAACTTGTTGTCCAAATATAGGACCTTGGGAGTACATGAACATTGATGTTCAAATTTGTTGGTGTTCCACATCATGTTGGCCTGTAAACTAATTCGTTTCCTAAAATTGTTGTTTATATAAAAGAACTGTTTTTTTTTTTTTTTTTTTTAATTTTAATCCCTTAATTGCTGAGCAATACAGTGAGCCGAGTATCTCCAGCACCTGCTCTTGTATTGACAATGTTCAGACACGTCGTGCCCTCACTGCTACTCTCGTATTTAAAACATTTTTAGACACGGTCTGTTTATTGTGTTATTTCTCTCCCGCATGTGAAGCATTGACTGCTCTCTTGAAATGAGTATTGTCAGCACTACGGATGATTGAAGTAACAAGTGTTCTCACAGCCTGGTTTACTTGCAAATTTTCTACTATATGTTGAGAGCAGTTTTGCTTTATAATATTAGTTTGAGGTCTAACCACAATTTAAATAACACTGTGTATGCTTCCGTTTTGTATATGAATGGCGTGAAGGGGTTGTATGATTTATTTTTTTAGAGTGTGAGGGGATTAATTATGACCAATATTAATTGGAAGAAAAACTCAGTTCACGATATCCACAATCTAATATCGAACTCTAAGTGCAGTCTGTGCCTCGGACTCTCCCACTTAGCCGCGGATAATAGCTCAAGGACTACTGTAGGTGTTAACAGGTCTTCAGGCTATTAAGGGGTTATTATTAAAATCTTTAAATTGCCAACCTAAGGGAGATATACTTTGTGTTCAAAAATCAACAAGCCTAGGAAGGTGATCACGTTTCATGTTTTAGTGTCACTTATTTATCTACCTTTCTTTGTGCCATTCACTCTTCTTCTCCTCTTTGTACGTAAGCTGTTGAAGTCAGATTAAAGCAGATTTCACATACAAAAAACAACATTTTAAAGTACAATATTTTTGCTTATTTTAATTTTATATAGAGGCAAAACTAATTTGATTGTTCACTTTATAGTAAAATGGTAGGTGAAAGAAATATCTCAGGGTGAAGAGGGAAAAAGGAAAGTAAGAAAAACTGTTTATTCATAATATCAGCCAATAGATACCATGTAAACAACTGTAAACATAAAACACTTACTTCAATGATATGACAGGTCATCTACTGGGTTGGTTTAGGGTTTTAAAATGGTTTGACTTTAGCATATAAACTTAATGTTCAAATTTTATTATAACTTATTTGATTTATACAAAAAAATAGAAACACTTTTCTTTTAAAAAGAAAAAAAATTTACTTCTTTGATACGGAAAAAAAAAAACAGGACAAATGACACTGGAAAAATGAATTTTAAAATTCTGTAATTAGTTTGGGAAAAAAAAACTAAGGTTACATGTTAAATTAATAAAATAAATAACTCAAAATGTCAAAGTTAGAAGATAAATTTGTGTAATATTTTAGAACATTAGACACAATTTGTTATCACTTCAAACAAATGCACAATAATTGTCTTTACTATAATATGGACAAACTTCTTTTTGAAGCTTTACTTTTATAATTTCATAAATTTTACTCTTATACCAGTGTATCTGTACTTTTTTCATAAATCTCTTCAAATAGTTTACTTAGAGAAACAGGACACCAATCCCCCCATCCTCTTAATTAATGCAAGTTCCTGTTTGTAATCAATTTTGAATTTATACTGCTGTAACCACAACAATATATTCCTCTATACCATTTCAGTAGAGGACCATTCAGCAAAAAAAGGAAACAATTTTGCAAAAAACAAAATATTTACATATTTATTGTGTAGTAATTATTGATAAATACATTTTATAATCTCAGATTTGTGCACAAAAGTTCTAACATGTTATTTGTATGAAAGCAATATATCAGAACATAATTCAAGATCTATGCTCAAATTTTCCTTATATTTTGTAATACTTTGCAATACTTTGTTATATTTAAAAGCTGTTTTTTGGTG
>NW_025786821.1:0-55090 GCF_021130785.1 Homalodisca vitripennis
TTAAATGAATTTCTTTGAAAAAGTATGAAAATGAACAGAACATACTCAGGTCTGAAAAATCGAAAAATTTAAAATCTGCAGCCAAATAAATTTTTAAAAATTTTGGGGCAAAAACATTTTCAAAAACGCCTGTCTTTGGGGAGAATAAAGGGGAACGAAATTTTAAGGTGGTCCTTGGGGTTAAGTCTAAAAACAAAATTTTAATGAAAATTTGGGTTAAACCTTGGGGTTCTTATTTTAAACAAAAATTTATGAAAATTTTTCCTTTTTCCCCCTTTTCCAAAAAGTTTTGAAAATTTAAAAAAATTTATAAAATAAATGGACCCTTTTATAAAATTTTTGTGTTTTATGACCCGGGAGCACGAAGGGAAATTTACATTTTTACGAACTGTAACCCCAACCCCTTTGATGTTAATTTTTTATTTTAACGTCTGGAATATTTTAAAACCCCTCGGCTTTTTTGTATATTGTTTTGTAAAAAAAATAAATTAGTGTCTTACAATTCCATTATAGTTTTAAAATTAATGAAAGTAACTATTAGCCATTCCGTTACTTTTAACCCCAAAAAGTAGACAAATTTGCATAAAATTTTTAAATTTTTTTATCAAAATCCATAAATTTTAAAATCATAAAGCAAGAAAAGATAAAACCCATTTTTAAATTTTTTTAAAAAATTTATTTAAAAAAAAATCCTATTATAAAAACTTCTTTTTTAGATTTTGGCTTAAAAAATTATATTCATATGCCTGTGGTTTTTCAACCATTTAAATTAAAATAATTTTTAAGGAGTTTGGTTTTTAAAACCTCAAATAGCCTTTAACATTTTTAAAATTCCAGGAACCGTATTCAGGGGAACCTACAATTTGTTGATATCTTTGTTTATACCAGTTTTCTAAAACCCAAATTTTGGGCAGAAATCCAGAAACCTAACATTTTTCCCTTTGTTTGGTACCAGAAAACCCAACTTTCTGAAAAGTTTTTTTAACATACACCTGAGCCTTGGAACTGTTTAAGTATTATTTCCAAGTGACTCTTGTGTTTTAAATTGTTTAAAGTAGTGTAGAAATTTGTATTTAAAATAGAAATCGTTAATTTTCCTTTAAATCCCCCTAAACATTCTTGGTTTTAGGGATCATACTGGAAAATTATTAAAATGTTAATTTTGGGGTTTTATGTTTAAAGAAAAATGGTTTTTTTTGGGGTTCAAAATCCCAAAACATTTTTTAAAATACCGTAAATATTAAGATCAGAATTTATTCATGAAATCGTTTTAATAAAATTAAAATATTTTTTGGGGAAACCAAAAATATTTGATGTTTTTTTTTAATAGTTTTTAAAAAAATGGGCTTATTTTTTTTTAAAAAAAAATTTTTTGATTCATTGTTGACCCATAAGATAACATACGTCGTAGATCTAGAACTTATTTCATAAAATAGTTTTTACCTATTTATTTAGTTTATTTTAAATGTATCTCTGCGATATTCAGTTTATAAAATACCTTTGGGGCCAAAATTCAAAATGTTTTTATAACGTTTTTAAATATTTTGAAAATTTAGTAAAAAATTTTTTATAAACAACATAATATCAAAGTATAAAATTTTACTTCAAAAATTTTGAAAAAAAATTTTACTAAAATTTTATTTATTTTTTAAATAAATTGGAATAAAATAAGAAGTTTGTTCCAACTTAAGTACACTTTTGGTTTAGACTTAAATTAAAAAAATTAAAATTCTTAAATTAAATTTTTCAGTATTTCCAGTAGGTTTTACTGTGAGTAACATTTAAAAACCCCAATTTGTTATTTTAAAAATGGAAAAAGGGGGACTAACTTTTAACAAACAAATTGTAAACATTGCAAATTATTTTTTCCCCCAGAGGATCACTTTGGAGTTTTATTTTGTTAATACACCTAGGAAGCAAATTCCATTGCCCACTTAAATGGGGAAATCTTGGATTCCAGGAGCGGACAACACAACCCGCAAATTGGTGAGATTTGAAGTCAATTTTTAATATCGTCCCCCAATCAAAATACAAGAGGGGTTTTGGGGGGGTTCGTTCCTAATTTTGGGAGGTTGCTAGTCTAAAAGGGTTGAAACTTGCCGCTTTTTGATAAGAGGCTTTATAGCGGGTCTCCCCTTCTTTGAGGCAGCTTGGTAAGTGCCTTTTTTCCCTATGGATACGTGGGAGGGGCTTTTCCCCTAATTACCCAGTTAAAAAGAAGGTAAGGTTTTCTTAAATTAAAATAAGTGAAAAATTTTGAACTCTGCTTAAAAAAAAAAAATTAACAAAAAAAAAAAAACAAAAAAAAAGAACAAAAAAAAAGAGTCACCTATATTAATCATTTTTTAACAAAAAATTTTCAGTTTTTTAATTTTTTATAAAATTTTTTGTATGTCCCTAACCGAAAAATTTTAAAACATTTAAAAGTTTTTTACCACAAATTGTTTGTTTTTTTAAAATGAGCACCGTAAATAAAAAAAGCTGTAATATTGTAGGACTTAAACCTTCATTATAAAGGAAATAATTATAAGAACTTAACTTGAACTTTTTTTACGCAATTTTTTAAATTAAGCCTCGGAGGTAATTCTTTTGTTTTTGGGCCAATAATTTGAAAATAAATCTTTTTCAAAATGAACCTTAATTTGAAAGAATATATTTAAAAAATAAATGCACACAATCATTTTGAAAAAATTTTAATCAAATGTTGTTAACATTTAAAAAAAGTTGGAAAATTTGTACTTTTACTTAAATAAAAAGTCCTAAGGTATTGAAATCAAATTATGCTTTTGTATCCCTTTTTAAAAAATTATGGTTGCCTTAAAACGGTTTTTTTCAAGTTTTTACGTGACAACTCTTTTTTTCGGTAAAATATTTAAATTGATATGAATATTTTTTAAATTGACAATAGAACAAGGAATTGAATAAAATAAAAAATTTGCCAAATTTTTTCTATAAAAAATTTTGTTTACTAAAAATTTCATAATTTAATTTTTTAATTAAAAAATTTTGTTTTTAAATTAAAATTTAAAAAAACTTTTTTTAAAAATTTTGGAATTTAAATCTTGCTAAACACGTTTAAATTTTAAAGGCTTGATTTTGGTGTTTATTCCTTTGTTTGGAAGTTATGGCATTAGGGTTATAATTTGTTTTTTTTAAATGTTTGCTGAAAAACGGTTTTCTTTAATCGATGAAAAAGTTTGTTTGAGAATCTCTTACGTCCCCGTGTGCCGACCCATTAAGGTGATCTCCCCCCTTTTTAAAAAATAAAAATTTTATTTAAATAAAACTTTTTTCCCCTAAAATCAAACCCTATAAAATTTTCTCAACTTTGTTCAATCTAAAATTAAAATCAATTTAGTTTAAATAATAAATGTCAATTTAAAATTATTTACCTTTATTTTTGTATTTTTAAAAAGAAATTTAAGACTCCCACAAAAATTTTTCACGAATAAAATATTTCCTTTTACCCGGGGGGCCCCCCACTTTTTTTTTACCCTCCTGTACCACTACTGGACCACAATTTTTGGGCAATTTTATGATTGCCCCCGACCCGCAACCTAAAAAATTTGTCAAACAAAAGGAAAGTACAAAAAAAACTAAATTTTTAAATTTTTAAGAAAGACCCCCCCAAGGGGGGGTTTTCGTTTTGCCACTATTTTAAAAATGTCAAGGTTTAAACTAAAATTTTTTAAAAGTTTTCCCCCTCTAATACATTTTAATTTATTTTTTTTTTTACTGATAACAATTTTCTCAAAATTAAACCCTTTCTATAAATAACTTTTTAAAAAAAAAAATTTTAAAAATTAGAAAAAAAAAAAAATTACAATTAAAAAATTTGGATATTAACAAAAAAAAGAATAAAAAATTTTAAACATTATAACAATAATTTAATAATAAATTCAATTGTAGGCACGAAATAAACTAATTTTGAAAATAACCTTAAAATAAAAAACCCAAACTGTAAAGAAAGATCAAAAGTCAACTTTTTTCTGAGTTAAAATAAAACCAGTCCTTTTAATATTTAAAACCAAACATTGATTTGGCTTAATGTTATTTTTAAACTAATATAATTATTTTTTGCTTTAATTAATGGGAAAGGGGAAATGAGAAAAACAACAGTAACCTTATTCCTTTTCTATATTTTTGGAATTCCAATTTCGATTTTTTAAATTGGTTTCAAATTTTGTCCTTAATTTTTAGGGGAAAACCCCACGTTTTTTTTTTTTCAATAGAAAATTGAAAAATATTACGGAACTGGGGACGATGAACTAAAAAAATTCCCGGGGGAAAAAACCTAAAAAAAACGCATAAAGTTTTTGGTCAAGGGGGAGGGGGAATTTTTACAAAAAAAACCCTTTTTAAAATCCAGGGGGCAAGAAACCATAGAAAAAAAAAAAAGTAAAAATTTTTTTTTTTAAAAAAATTTTTAAAATTAAATAGGAACCTTTAAAAAAATCGGAACCCTTTTGGGTTAAAACCCCAACATTTAAAACCCCCAAATTTTTAAAAATATTAAATTTTAAATTTCTTTTTTATTTTTAGTTAGTTTTTAAGTAAAAAATTTTTAGAAGAAATAAAAATTAAAATTTTGGGGAATTTGACATGTTTTAAAACTTTTTTTTTCAATTTATTTTTGTAAATATTAAAATTTCCTTTTTTTCTTTATGGAGCCAAAATTCGGATTTAAATTGGAACCCCCGACTGAATAAAAAACCGAATAAAATTTGCCCCAAAAAAAGGGGGTTTTTTAGCAAAAAAAAAAAAACAAAACACAGTAAAAATTTACGGGATTTAATAAAAAAAATATCAATGACAATGTTTACTTTCTAATGTTGAAAACAAAATTAATCACTTAAAAATATATTTTACACAGGTTTTTTTAGCACATTTACAATAGGGAATTAGTTTTTTTTTAAAATCCGGATTTTTTTTCCCCTTGTACACCGGGTAAATTTTTACCCGAGCCCTTTTTTCCAACTTTTCGTCATTATTTTTCCCCCGTAACACACAAGTCTCTTTTTTTAAACTAGCACGGGACTAAAAAACAAAAAAACAAGGAACAAAAAAACAGCGAAAAATCGGGTTTACCCTATTGCGGGGTTTAAAAAAGCATTGGCCCCTTTCTATTAAAAAAATAACGTATAGTGACAATAGCAGGGTGGTAGGCAGTGGATCTCCCCCCCCAACGGTAAGAAACAGCTATACCTACAATATCCGCGTTAGAAGAACCTCGCGCGCGATTCCTGCATGTATTATTTTTTAAAACCCCATTTTTTTTTCTAATCGATCGGGAATTATGAACGAATAAATAAAATAACTTTAGTTTTTTGTCAACAATGGATAAACGGTGGTTAAAATACCAAATCCTTTCCAAAATTAAAAAATGGGAAAGCCTTTTTCCATAATTAAAAAATTAATTAGTAAAGGACAATCTGGGCCTGGGGAAAAAATGAAATCCATCCCATGCTCCAAAGGGGGACCTTAACGGGTATAATATTGTGGCCCGAAAGAGGGAAATAAAAAAAAAAATTTAAATAGGGGTTTTCCCCTAGAAAGAAAGTTTAATGTTTTCAGATTCCCCCTTTAAATTCCCCCTAAGCCATCCTGTATGAAAATGTGAGATAACTTCCCCCCTGTGATGTTTAACTTAAAAAAATTTCTCTTGACCTATCCCAAAAAAATATTTTGCCCCCAAAACATTTTTATATACATATAAAAAAATTTTGAAGAAGTTTTTCAAAATAATAAACGAAAAAAACCCCTAATTAGGGGCCTTTCAAATTACCCTTTATAATTTTTTTTTGGGCATTCGGGAACATTTTTCAAAAAGTAAAAAACCCTTCTTCCCACGAATGTTTTTCAGTCCTTATAAAATTTTTACTTTACAAAAATTCATAGCCGAGCGAGGGGTTTTTGATTTTTTTTGATAAAGCTTCCCTGCATGAAAATTTTAAAAATTCCTTTAAAATTTAAAAGATCTTTTAAATTTTTTTTTTCCATTTTTCTTTTCCCTTTTTAAAAGCATTACCTTGAATAAATGTACGCAATGATTTTTAAAAGAGTAGATATTTATACCCTTGGGGTGTCCTGCATAACAAACACTAGTAAGCTTTTTTTTCTCCGTTCGACCATTTCTTTTAAAAAGTCATATTATATTTTTTGAATTTTTCCCAAAAAATATTTTTTTTAACGCAAAATTTTTTAAAAAAACAAATTAATAAAGTTAAAAAATTTGTAAATGATTTTTTTAAAAAAAAAACGCTCACATGGGAAAAACCAAAAATTTTTTAATTAAAAAGCTAGGGAGATCAAAAAACGTGAATTTTTTCATAAAATTTAAAAAAGTATTTAAAAACTTAAAAGTTATACCCGAAACAATCTAGATCCTGAAAGGCTAATACTTTATGTTTTAAAAAATAAAAAGTACCAAAAAAAAAATATTTGGGGTTTTAAAAAGGGGGGAAAAAAGATTAAATTTTTTTATTTTTTAAAAATTTTTTTTGGTTTTTTAATTTACACTAAAAAGTTTTCTAAAAAAAATGGAAAAAATTTTTTTAAGGGTTCCCCCCCCCTTTTTCAAATAAAAAAATTTAAAAAAGGCAATTAAATTTTTTTTGGACTAAAAAATTTTCTTTTAAAAATTAAATAAATTCCCCCTTTTAAAACCCCTAACCAAAAAATTTTTTTTCAATAATTTTAAAAAAAAATTTTAAAAGGGAAAGTCCTGCCTTTTTAAAATTTGAAATTAAAATTTTAAAATACTTTAAAACAAGAAAAAAAGGGAAAAAATAGGAATTTTAGCAGAGTTTTAAAACCAAAAGCACTTTTTTTAAATTAAATACCCAGAAGATTAAAAGAGTTAAAATTTAAATTTTTTGCCGCCCAAACCCTGGATCTTTAAATTTAAATTTTTCCCCGTCGAGAAGTCCATAAAAAGGATCCCTTCATTACTCTTTATTTTTTTTCCCTTTTTCCCCTAGGGGTTAAAAAATTGAAATTTAAAAATTTTTCCCAAATCCGGGTTTATTTTTTTTTAAAAAATTTTAAAAACCCTTTTCACGTCCCCCCTTTTAAGGAAAATCTTTTTTTGCTTAAACAAACCCTTTAATTTTTTTTACGTACTTTTAATAAACAAAAGGTAAAAAAAAATTCAACCAGGTAAGAAAAAAAAGGGAGGCCCCATAGTGTTTCAAAACATGTTTTTTAAGTTTTCCCCAAAATTAAAGGAAAAAATTTGTAGGTTTCCCAACCCTCCCAGGCCGGGGAAAGGGGGGTTTTCGCCGGAAGGTCCTTTTTGAACGCCTTTACCTTACTTTTTTCTTCCCCTTCCCCCTGGCAAAAAAAATTTAAAAAAGGGGGCCCCAAACCCCTTCCCCAAAAGGGCTTCCCTTCCCCAACCGGGTTTTAATTATTTTTTAAAACCTTTACCTTGACCTTTTTGGATAACCCCCTTAATTTTCCCGGCAAACCGGGGAAACCTGGTTTTAAAAGGGGGAAAAAACCTTTATGGCCCGGGGAAAGGGGGTTTTTTAACCCGGTTTTTTAAGGTTTAATTTTTAAAAAATTTCGACCCCCTTTTTCTTCAAAACCTTTGTGGAAAATAACCAGCCCCCAAAAGGGGTTAAAAGGGGTTTCCCAAAACACCTCCATCCCCGGGGAAAGGGGGACTTTTTGCAAGCCGGGGTTTCTCAGCGGGCAAATTTTTTGGGAGGAGCACATTTTATTTTTTCCCATTATCTTGCGAAACCACCTTACCCGCGGGCAAACCCGGGAAACCCAAAGGTTTAAAAAGGGGGTTTTTAAATCACCCTCATGGGCCGGGAAGGGGGACTTCTTGCAAGCCAGGGTTTTTAAAGGGGCATTTATTAAGGACACACATTCGACTTGAATTTTAAATTTCTTGCGAAACCCCCCTACCCCCCGGGCCCCCGGGGTTTAAAATTCAATAAACTTCCCTTTTTCCGGAAAAATGGGTCTTTTAACCAATTTTTTTGCACTTATTTAAAAACAATAATATTCAAAATATCAAAATTAAAAGGAAAAGGTAAAGTTTAAAATTTTAAATTTTTGGGAAAAAAATACTCTTTTCAAAAAAATTTTTTTCCTGCACAATTAAGGGGGCTTTATTAAAAAAAAAAATTTTTTAAAAATTAAAAATTTATTGAAACAATTGAAAAATTTAATTTGTGAAAATTAATTTTTAACCCTTTAAAAAAAATTTTATTATTTTTGAAAAAAATTGATTAAAAGGGAAAAATTTTTTTAATTTTTTTTTTTAAAAAAGGAAATTTTTTACAAAAATTTTAAAAAACATTAAAAAAGGCGGAGAAAAAATTAAAAGAAAAAAAGTTTTCTTAAAATAATGGGAAAAAAAAACTAAATAAAAGTTTTTTAAAAAAGGTCAAAGAAGCAAAATAGATTTTTCCCAAAATTCTTCTTTTACCTTTAAAATGAAAACAAACTAATTTTAAATTTTTTTTTTAAAATGAATTTTGAACCAAGAAAATTTAAAAAAACTTTTAGCTTTTTTGTAGGAGGGGGGGAATAAATTTTATGCCAAGTTTTTGTTTTAGGGTTACAAATTTTCGGTTTTTTTTAAAAAATGGAAAAAAAAAAAAAAATAAAATTTTAAAAACCCCTTAAAAAAAAAATTTTTCCTAAATTATTTTTTTTTACACGAAAAAAAAAAAAAAATTTGTTTTGGGAAAACCCCTTTAAAAATTTTATAAAAAATTTAAATCCCCCAAAAGTTAAATTTGAAAAACCCCCCTTTAAAGGGGAATTTTTGAAATTTTCAATTTTCCTTTAAACCCCTAAAAAATATGTAAATAATATTTTTTTGAAAAAAAAATTTATTAAATTTTAAATTTTTAAAAACCCTTTTTTAAAGCAAAATGACCATATTTCCAAAGAAATCAATACTTATTTCGGAGAAAAAGCCGAAAAATTTTTTTTTTTGGGGAAATAAAAAACTTTTTTGCTGGGGTTTCCCAAAAACTTTCAAAAAAATTCAAAAAAGATTTTTTTCCCCCACCGCCCCTTTTTTTTTAAACCCCCTTTACAAAATTACCCCTTTTTTTAAAAAATTAAAGTGTTTAATTTTAATATTCCTTTAGGAGTCCCTTATTAATTCCCATGTTTTTAAAAAACCCCTTTTAGTTAAAAATAAGACGAAAAAAAGGAATTTTTTATTTTGTAAAAAAATGATTTGGTTGACGGTTTTTTAAATTTTAAATTTTTTTTTAATAAGGGCAATTAAAAATGAATAAAAAATTTTAAAAAACCCCAATTTAATTCAAAAAAATTTTAAATTCAAAATGTGAATAATTTTTAATTATTAAAAATAAAAAAAAACTTTTTTTTTAATGGGAAAAAATTTTTAAAAAAAAAAACAAATTTAAAAGTAAAACCCTCTTGTTTTTAAGGAATTTTAAAAATTAAAAAATTTTTTAAAATTTTTTTGGGTTGTAAAAAAACCTTTGGGAAAAAAAACAAAAAAAATTAAAATTTTTTTTTCCTTTTAAATCTTTCCTAAAATAGAAAATGGACTTGTCCAAAAATTAAACTGCAGTTGATTTTTCTAACCCTTTTAAAGGCAATTTTTTAAAAAAATTGTGGTAAATTTTTTTTTCCCCAAAATTTTTCGTCCAAAAAGCCTTGGCAAATGAAAACCTTGATAAATAATTTTTCTAAAACTTCACAATAAAAACTTTGGTATAAAATACTCCTACTTTTTAAAAAAAATTCAAATTTTTTAAATTAAAAATTTAAAAGACAAACCTTTAAATTTTAATTTTCCTAGAATTAAAAAACCAAAATTAGATATAAAACCCCCCCTTTTTTATATTTATATTAGTATTGTTTTTGTTTTCCACAATTTAAGGAAATTAAGAACAATTTAAACCCAAAATTTAAAAAAAAAAAGCAGTGGTTTTTTTTAAAAACTTTTGGGGTCAAAAAAATAAAATAAATAAATTAAAAAAGTAATTTAAAATTTAACACACAATGAAAAACCCCCCATTTTTTATTTTTATGGAAAATATTTTTTAAAAAATTTAAAATATCAAATTTAAATCTTTTAAAAACCCTTTTCCAAAAAAAAAATTTGGGGTTTTAAAAATATTTTTTAACCATTTAAATATTTTAAAGGCTTTTAATTTATACAATAAATAAAAAACTTTTTCCTTTTAAAAGGGGGGAATTTTTAAGGGGGGGGCTCAAAGATAAACCTTGTTCAATTTAAGGGGGCATTTTTGGGATTTTGTTCTAGGGTTTTTATAATTACAAAAAGAAAAAATTTTTTTTTGGGTTTTTAACAATAACCCCCTTAGTTAATGGAAAACCCCGTTGTTTTTTTTCCTCACTTCATCAAAAAATTTTTTAAAAATTTTTACTGAATTTATAATAAATTTTTTCCTTTTTTATTATAATATGGACATTTAAAAATTTTTTTAAAAAAAAGAATAAAAAAACTTTTCCCCCTAGAAACTCTAAAAATATTCAATTAATAATTTCGATACCAATTTTTTCTTTAAAAAATTTTTCAAAAAATTTAGAAAAAAAAAACAAAATTCTATTTTAAAAAATTTTAAAAATGTTTTTTAATGGAATTAAAAAATATATAATTTCCTCCCTTTAAAAATTTTAAAAAAATAAATTTTTAAAATTATCAAATTTAAAAATTTTTTTTTTCCCCAAAAATCAAATTTTTCCCCCCCAAAATTTAAAACAACCCAAAAAAAACAACCAACCCCCCAACAATATTTTTTTTAATATATTTCTCTAACTGATCATAAAAAAAAGGCATTAAATTTGGTATATTTTATCTTTATCCCCAACAGACCAAAAACCGGGAAAGGGGTTTTTTTTTGGAACCCAGGGGGCCCCCCCTTTCAAATTGAAAACTTCATTAAAAGTTGGGGAAAAAAACCCGATTTTTTTAAAAAAACGTTTAAAATCTTATAAACCCGTTTTTAACTTTACACTATAAATTGGCAAAAGTTTGATTTTTATAGCCATTTAAAAATTTTTTTTTTTATTTCCTTTTAAAAATGAGTAAAATAAAAATTACTTCTTTTTTTTGGGATTCCTTTATACATTGTACCCGGGAAAATTGAGAAAAAAAAAAATGTCTTAAAAAAAATATTTTCTGAAAATTTTTTTAAATAAACTACATCCTGAAAATTTTTTTGTAATTAAATTTTTAACTTTTGTACTTTTAAAAACTAAACTCATAATCCCCAACAAAATAAATTTAAATTTATAATTATTTTAAAAAAATTTTTTTTTAAAAAAACAAAAATATTTTAAAATTTAATAAACATTTCACAATTCTTATCAAAACTGTTATACGTTCACTATAAATATTGCAGCACTAAGGTTTGATTAAATATCAGTGCCATTTAATATTTATTTTTATTTCCAGTCTTGAAAGCATAGAGGTAAAATAAAAGTTAACATTAATTTATACTTGGATTCCTTCAGGCACCTTGTTGGAGCACAGGCGTTATCGAGATAACCAAAGAGTGTTCTTAAAAATATACTTTTGACTGTAAATTTTTGTAAATATTAACTATGCAAGTGCCTGACAAGCAGTTTCGATGTATAGATATATAGATATGTATATTTATATAAGATACTAAACTTTTGATACGGATTTAAAAACGGTATGCATACATATATACAGTATGCATAAATATATATATATTTTTGATCAGGGAAACAAGAAAACTCAACTATACCATCAAAAATACACCTGTAGCTTAGAACAATGTAAATTACAACTGCCATAACTATAAACTTTTTCACCAAATTGTACTTCTTAGAACTACTTGTCTTTGCAATACCGCAAAATAGCGTTACGGAACCGGAGATACATTACAGCGTAAATAAATTGCAAGGAAAGGAAATGTACGCTTTTTGATAGATGAGGCTTTTTAGGCTGACGTATTTGTACTTATATCTGTGGAAGGAAATGAGAATGAAAATGGATCTTCACGGAATTTTCAATCTCTCCACATTAGGTTTAAACACACTATTGTAATTACTGAAATACTATTATAAATTTTAATTTTATTCTAATATAACAATAAACATTTGTAAATGCATTATTAAAGAGACAGTGCATCATTGGTATATTATTTTTGAATTAAATGTATTTATTCTCCCGTTGAGTTAAAGGAAAAGTTTAAAGTGATTCTTCTATTCCGAGACAAAACCTTTTGGTCCACAGCCTGTAAGATTTACTCCCTGATTTGTTACGAGATACAATCGTTAACTCCTCCTCTACTCTTATCTCTGCCAATATCCGATAATAAATGTGAAGGAAAAGTTGTTGTTGCCAGGTTGACAGGGGCTTGATGAATTTCCGATCAGGGCTTACTTTGTACTCAGCTGTCTTCTTTTGATAAGACTGTACCCCTTAGTTGTTTGAAAATTATGCCCATCTAATACATGAATGTGTTGTTAATTGGATATGCAATGAATGTATTTCTAATATAAATAATATACATTTAATTTAATTAATAAAACAATTAATTCAAATGTTTTGCAATACTTTATATTCCTACATTTGATTTTATTCGATTGCATGTAGCCCTTTATGAATTACAATAGTACATTTGACCTCAAAATAATATTGTTTTGTACAATTACTTCGAAAATCTATTATTAAATAAATGTTCATTTATATTTTTAAAATATTTTAATATAATAGTTTTTAGTCACAGTTAGAAAAGCGTAGACTAACTGCCAGATTCCGTTGCTACGAGATGGACTAAAATTCAATTTTTGCCGGAATCTAGAGGGGTAGCGAGTTCTCAAACAACATCCTTTACGTAGTATAATATGTGTTTTCATTCTTAATTTGATAAGATGGTCTCTAGTATTATTCTGTAAACTAATATTTTCATACAAGTAGGTTGGTAATTTAACAGCTAATTTTAATAGGCACCAATATAGCGTGAGAATGTGTAATATATAATACCACTAATTTTTAAAACCGACATAAAGCATTGTTTTTTTAATGATCAGACTTAATTTAATCCATCTGTTAGTTAAACGTACTGAAATACCTAATTTATTAATACACAGAAATGTAACACAATACACAGCGAATTATGTAACATACAAGAATAAAAAATCCCAATTCACTGTATGTATTTACTATTGTATATGTAGTTTTTATTTCAGTTATTTAAGTTATATTAAACACCATTTTTGTAGTAGACCGGTAAGAAACTAATGAACGTTTTAAATATTCTTATTCATAGTAATGTTATGAGTTACATGTGGCTTCGCACAAGATTTCCTCTTAAAAACCGGAATATCATGATTGTATTCTCTAAAACACTCCTGAGATACGTCATAGCTACTGAAAGATATTCCATTATCCTGCTCCATTGCAGATTTAATTTTCAACAACAGTGTTTTGGTTTGGGATCATTAATTCTAAGAGTGAACAAGTTTTTATAAATACATCTGAAATAACTCGAATTTCTCATGAAATCTGATTAAATAGTTCCAACGATGTTAGTAAAAATTGAACTATTTTAGACCAGTGTGAAGGAATCCTTAGAGTTTCAGTAATAAGTGCTCTTTGTACCTTAGAAACGGAAGTAGGCATATTTAATGTTCATTGTTTAACAGCGAAATGGCCAATGGCTCATATGTAGAATTTGCGCTTGTACGAATGCTTCTGGTCTGAATGAATTATATATCTAACTCCAAGGGTGTTTCTGTCTTGTTGCCCCGGTCAAGAAAACATATTGGAGATGTATACTTTCAGCAATTATATTAACTTCCAGTTTATGATATTTCTGGTGCCACAGTTGAGTTTACTTTGTTACCCACCCCGATCAAAAGAATACGTACATACGTAGGTCTCAAAATGTCTACTTCTGTCAAAACAAGACAGTAAAAGTCTTTAAATATGTAGTAAAAGTTAGATAGTAAGTTTGACTTTGGTGTCTGCATCACAGTGCTCAGCAAGCACTGCGTACTTAATATTTGCTTAAATTTACATTCAAAAGTATATTCTTATCAAAAATTATAAATGTGCTTATCTTGATAAGCTATGTGCTAACCAGCGGTTTCAGAAAAGTTTAAATTAGAAGTTTTGTTACTATCAGCTTAATCTATCCTGTAAAGACTATAAATGAAAACAACTAAAATTTTCAGTTAAATAATGAAACATATGACTGTGCTGTTATATAGAAATTTTTTAAACAGAACTATTCATTACGTTCAACTCTCTCTTCCAATCAATTATCAACATGGGTTTGCTGCAATGTATTTCTAATGGTAATATTCAAATGTGCACTTTAGAATCTAGTGAGACAAAACCTTGATGCCAGAACGAAAATCCTTCCTTTGAGTTCCTCTAGGGCGTAATATAAACCAAATTTCATGTATTTATCTTTAATGTTCATAGCAGGTCGTCGGCACTCAGAGAAACTTCCTTAAGTGCTCTCCAGAGCATAAAGGTACCAAAACATGCAAAACGCTATGGAGGAATTTATATATTCCAAACTGAATGCATGGTATACGTCAGGACTACTTGAGTATAATGTTTTATATATCAAGAAGGATATACAAGATTCAAAGGAGGATTCACTATTTTATTCTATTCACATAAAATACTCGAGTATTGAGATAAAGAGTCAGGTCCGGATATCGTAACGCTGTTTATTTAACGAGTAGAATAAGGAAACAGGTTGCTATATTTGCATAATCCTGGGAGCAAGTCTGATATTCCACAGCTTTACCTAGTCTCAACTATTTGTCGCATCTGAATCTGGCAGAAAATTGGTGCGATTACTTTTATCAGTTTCTAACCAAATAAAGATTGAGAATTATGGATTATGTTTGTTTAATTTATTTAAATTGTGAACGGTTTCAAACAGTTCACAGTAAATATACAGTTAAGACGACGGAATTTGTACAATTAGCAGTAAAATATTTGTAAAGCTCTCTGAAATGCTTAAGCATACTAACTAATTCAATATGATGTTTTAGTATAAGTTAGTAGGAAAACTTTTCAAATTATTATTTAATACAATTCTTTAAGTATATATTGCAATATTGATATACATACACTAAATCAACTAAAAAATATAAAAATTATAACTTTATGGTGTAACTAACAAGGAGTAAAATAATAGTAAAAAGTTTCGTTTCTGCCTTAATTCATACATAAATATACTTTCCTTCTTCGGACAATGTAGAAGGAAGAATAGACTTTACTGAGTAAAAATAAAACGTTAATGTTTACGGTCTACAGTTTGTAGGATCCAATCGCCAAAGTTATTACGAGATACAAACGTTATAGCTCCTCTCTATCGTATTTTTGGTTATCATCTCTGCTGATATTCGATATTTTTGATGAAGCCAAGTTGCTGGTGATGGATTGGAACGGGCATTAATGAGATTCTCAAAAGGTTTCACGATACTTCATACTCAGTTGTTTCTGTTCTACAAGTCGACAATCCCCAGGATAGATTTCCTTCAGTTATATTATCTATGTTTATAAAATATCCCTTTTTTTTCACGGTAAACCTTTCTTTAAACGCTGTTCTGGTTAAATCAATTCAAAAGCCTAACATAGCTGTGAGAGACCTGGAGTGATCTTGTTACTACCGTGTGATAAACTAATTTGAGTTCGGACAATCAAATGGTTTTACATGTTATATGTAATATAGAAGACAAGTCGCGAGGCAGAATCCGTAGTCACATAAAAAATTCATTTTATAGGAAATTTCAAGGTTGAAATTTCCTACGCACAAATAGACAATTATAAAAAACAAATCCCATGAATGGACTTACGCCATCATCGGACTCATTCATGTTTATGTAGTAAAGAAGTAAGATGTAAAATTTAAATATAGAGATGAAATATTTCTTACAATTTATTTCCTGCAAACGGCCTGACTACATATTCTAATATGTAACAATTAAAGATTACAATCATACTGCTTGCAAAATTCGTTTAATTTATGATTTTATCATTGTCATCTTGAACACCAAGACACCTATGTAAAAATATTTAGTAACCCTAGAAATTCCTAAAAACTTTAATAAACTTTAATATACAAAACAGATGTATAAAAGATACGTAGAGTTATACATTATGTAACATATAAAGATAGGGCATTTCCGAAATTCCTTGAAAACCTTCCATCGCAAACAACAAACCTTAAATAAAGAAACAGATTTACTATAGTACGAGACATATCAATGCAAGCCTGGGTTGTGGCGAGGTGTTGCCAGATATAACGAAAGAATAACTTATAATGGGCAATCGAGTGAATTCAACAATCGAGTGAATTCAACAATCGAGCAATCGTTACTGCTCATATTTACCCATCATCTATCTTCCTCAATCCTTTCACTTCACGATCTAAATTACGTGTTTAAACTATGTTAAATATCGTAAGCAAAAAATAATAATATAAACAATTGCTGAGTAATCGAACGCCGAAGAACAAAGTTTTTGTAAACAACTGGAACGAGCGAATCGTCGTCGAGCTAGATGGCAATGTAGCAACGCCGCCTATGTTGTGGGGAGGGGGGAGCTGCCTTCGAGCAGTCATATCACAGGTCTGCAATCACGAAGACCTCTTCGTTCTAGCATGATAGTCTTCCACCCGAAAGGTAAAGAGTAATTTGAAGAGAAATCTTTCTTTTACAACCGACAAATAAGAGGATCCTAATCTAAGTAATTATATTATTGAACCACTTATAACAGCACACCACTAAAACGGCGTAATTTTAATGATTTTTACAACTTTAGAAACGGTAAGCATTATTCTAGAAGGGCAATAATTATACTAATACAAACTATAATAATGAAAAATATATTACAAGAGGCGGACCCCCTTAAGTAATCTATAACATTCTTACTAAGCTTCGTATGAGGTGGGGTATACGATTTATTTAGATTAATATCTAACCAATCAGCAATTAAACTCCTACAGAAAGTGTTTGATTGCAGTACAAATCCTGGAACGTCACAAGCTAGAGATTATATCCTGAGTCTAATTGCATCTGATCGACTTAGATTAATATCTAAGCAATACGCAATTAAACTTCTACTGGAAGTGTTTTCGTTGCAGTACAAATCCTGGAACCTCACAAGCTAGAGATTATACTCTGAGTAACACCAAGTCTAATTGCATCTGGCCGACTTAGATTAATATCTAAGCAATACGCAATTAAACTTCTACTGGAAGTGTTTCGTTGCAGTACAAATCCTGGAACCTCACAAGCTAGAGATTATACTCTGAGTAACACCAAGTCTAATTGCATCTGGCCGACTTAGATTGTCAATATATTGCACTCTGTCCAACCGAATCTTACTTGTAAACTCAATCATTCTTGACTCCAACAATCGATAAACTTTTGCTTATTTATTTTGTATCACAGAATTGTGGTTTAAAACAATTTCACGATTTTCATATCTTACTCTTACATAGATCATACTCTTTGAAGACCTATAGACGGTACATAGGATAGAATTACTTTACTCATTATCACCCTCATGAAACTATTAAAACCCTAAGTAAGAGGACAGAAGTACATACATTTGAAAATCATAGAATCAAAGAATAAGATTTACACAGTAATACCTCTTTTACCCTCCCTCCGCGCACGTCAGCAACATATGATATTTGACCTCTGCAATATCCCATTAGCTGAAATCTGCAATGATATAGTAAAACTAACACACTATTTTTAGAACCACACTAAGCCAATGGGTATTATTAAATAAGCCATTCTAAGAAAATGTTTCTCTAACAGAAAAAGAACATGAATCAGTTAATGATTTCTCACTAACGCTCAAGCAACCGTGGCAAGTTTGTTACAGATATGTTTAGTCTGGAAAAAATGCATCTACGGAGAATGCATGGCGAACATGTTGGGCTGTAGAAATGCCTAAGTCAGAGATTTTCGCTCTATATTGTAAAATCCTAGACCCGATTGGACTAATTAAGAACGACTACAAAAACGTTAGCGATAAAATAGAGTAGAATGAATTTCGTTGATACATTCATTGTTTCCAAACTGTATTAAAAAATTAGAAACACTTAAGAAATGGTATTACAGGTGCCTTCTGTATCTGACAGTTTTAAAGATCGTATCAAAAATAATGGTAAAAATAGAACACATTGCATTAAATACGCAACAAATGAAATTTACCTACAAGAATATTGACAATGGGTATGAAATCACTTTTCGACAACAGAGACAAAAACCTCTTTTTCTTCAGAAGTTAAGTTGAAGCTGAACAGAGAAACTTGAAGAATGTGGAGTAATTACAAAAGTCAAATATTCTGACTGGAAAATCCCTTTGTACCCATTTGTAAAGCCGGACGGCCATGTGTTGATTAGCGTTGAATACAAAATAACAAATATAAAATACGGAAACTATATATCAAGCCGAATTCATGAATTACACTCATAATATACATAAAACTATTATATTATAACAAAAGTATTATTAAGACTCATCTTCACATCAAAGTTTATTGAATAAAATGACCTATATCGACATTAAGGCGCTAAAATCTGTTTGTTGATATTTTTATTTCCATGTTAAAGCACTCTAAAATCTTTTACTTGATGACAGAAATATGCGTTAGGTCTTTTACTACACAGTGCATTAAAAGTAAGAAATATTTGCAGTTTTGTAATAAATATAAAATCCAAATGAAAACTATTCATTACTTGCAAGCACATTTATGACAACGTATTGTATATTCCCTAAAACAAATATAAAATAGTAGTATCTGATTTTTTGTTTACATCAATCATTAATTTTTCGTTGAATACGTAATGTCATATATTTTGTACACTTTAAATTTTAAATGATATTTTTAATTATCAGGCACACTACCTAAATAGTATTGTCAAAAATAGCCTAAGCTGTATACCGATAGATACACATTTAATGTTTAATTAAATTATTATTTCATTTTACTGTGGATAAATCACTTAACTATCCCCCAATAAACGCAAGTCTATCGACAGAGTTTAAAATTCAAGTTAGTTAAACGAGTTTTCAGTCGTCTGAAAGAGCTACTTTGAGTAAAGTTTATTGTTTAGTAGCATTTAAAGTTATATTGACTTTTTTCCAGTGTCTACACTTTTGTTTGAAAAACAATACATTACATTAAATAAATTAAATAGTATTTTAGAAAGATTGATTACAACAGAATGGGATAATATTATTGCGTGGATCATATATATATGTTTCATTTGAAATTGACAAATCTTGTAACAATAATACTCATGGAAGTAGTACTATTAAATTGAACATTTTATTTATCTCCTCGTAAATGCAATTGTATAGTTTATGTGCTAAATAACCTTAATTATTAGTGTTTTTAGAGAGTAAGACATTTCCTTAATTCATGTCACATTTTCCTGAGCGAGAACTTCCGTTCCCGCAGACTACAGGCAAAAACATGCTATCTTGTTTTAAACTTCCAATAATCTTCCAGAGCAATCTAATCTTCCCGATTATGTTCATTCCACATTCACAAAATATCTTTAAGGCCTTGAACTATCATGTTCTGTACACTCTTGATCTCCATGTAAATTAACCTCCATTTGCGTGATCCTTGGAAAGCATTACACAGTTATTAGAATTTCTCCATCTAACGTATCTCTCTCCATACCGCTCTCGTTATCAACCAGTCATATAGATGAGTGATATAAATCACCAATGAGAGTACGTTGGTATAATGATACGTGCATGATCTGAAGATTAGGTTGCTATGGAGAGTTCTAGGAGGGGTTTCGGGAGATTGCTTTGTTAAACTGTGACAACGGAAGGTTTTGCTCAGAAAAAGATACTGACATGAATGTCTTATAGTCTTGTTCATATTAAACTATTTATTATGTATTTTATAACACATGATAGTGACTCTTCATTGATGTAGTAGTTTTGTTATTTAGAGTTTATTGTTTGATTTTAGCCGAGAACGACATATGATAGGATTTCGGATATTTGCCATCGTTATGGTTACAAAAGGCGTAACAAAACGTTTCGAGGATTGGAATCTATCCTATTCGGCAGGTGGGGGAGTTATTAGTAAATACAAAAATAAAGAACAGAAAGAAGAAAATAAGGGAATAAAAGGGTTTAAACCGAGACATTCTCTGCAGTGACAACGCCCGGACTAGACTCCAAGCAGCTTTTGGGAATGTTTGAACCCTTTTCTACTCCTTCTTTTCTTCTTTCTGTTCTTTATTTTTTTATGTACTAATACCTACCCCACTTATCGAAGGGGATTGATTCTAATCCTTAAAACGTTGTGTTATACCTTTTGTAACCATAACGACGGAAAATGTCAAAAATCCTGTTATCTTGTCAAACCTTCCAACGTCAATAACAAACTTTAAACAAAGAAACATATAATATTTTAGTCACCCTAGTATTTTTAACGTTAAATTTGGAACTGCCACTTATAGTGGCATTAGTGAATCTATACCGTTGTAATCAAAAGTCCATTCTCGTTACAAAAAATCATTTCGATTTGTAGACAAGATGAAAATCTTTCTCGTCCAAAGAATAACAAAATAATCCCTTCAGGAAGAAAGGTATATTTTACTTGTAGCTATATCTAGATATGTCAAAATGAATTATAAGTTTAGACATTTAGTATGTTATAATTTTAAAAGGTTACAAAGAAATGTTTAATAACACAAAACATTTGTGTGTAAACACGTGGACTAGATTTTTGCAAAATCAATTCTAAAGTTCTTTGTAAAGGATCCCCCCTATCAATTCAATGGTATACACAAAACTTTCTTGAACTCTTACGAATTTCTCAAAAAATTATATATTTTTAAATGACATTGAATACTCGAAATCGTCTGTTACAAATTTTTTCGTATTGTTTCAATTTATCAGTCAATTTTAGCCTTTTGAATTTTAAATATAATTGAATAAATAAAACAAAAATTATCTCCATTTTAATTTCATAAGAATAGTTTTTTAATTTAATATATTTAAAGAAATTGATACACAATCCTAAATTCATAACTTCGTGTTTATTAAAATTTAAAATTATTTTGTTGCTACTTTTAAATGTCAAATCCGAACCTTTATTTGGGTAATTAAATTGATGTGAATTAGCTAAATCATTAAATAGTTTTATTACAAAATCTTTCAGATTACATACTTTTTTCTACTTTAATTGTAAAATACGTCGGCATGTTTGTTTTTCGAAGTTCAACAAATTTTCTTTTATATTTATATTATAAAAATAGAAAACCTTTATATTTTCAAATGTTCAAGAAATATTGCGATTAATTTTTCAATCATAGTTCTTTGTATCGAAAGATATGTGTAAAATATAATCCTTATATTCGAATTTGTTAACATTTATTGTTTAAAAAGGCTATATATAGAGGATACAATTTCAACATTAATAAGAATTTTGATATTTATTCCTAGTTTTTTAATAATTTCATATACATGATTAATAACGTTTATCTAGTTTTATCATCAGTTTTAATAGACATTTTTCAGGGATTAATATATATTTTTCCTCAATAACATTTGCTAATATTTTACTTAAAATTTTACTTTTACTCTCAAATTTTGTATGTATCATATTTTGATAATTTTTTCCTTTTTTATTTCTTAATATAATTTTTTTGGTCCTGAAATTGTTTAATACATTTGTATAAATATCTTGATTCTACAAATTTATTTTAGAATTGTAATGACCATCATAATTTATCTGTTATATGTTTTACAACAGGGTACAATTTTTTCCATGCGTCACTTATTAGATAAAAACGTTTTAATTCAGGATTGTTCAAATTTCATTATTCGTAAAAGAATATACTCAATTTATCAGCTTATGTGATAAAAATAGTTACAAATTTTAAACCAAAAAGTAATTGAAAATACGTTATATTTCTAAACCTTCGAATATTTTTCATTCATATTCAGAACTTATCATTAGATTTTAGTAATTTTTGTTAAATTTTTTTATAGATTTCAATTATTATACATTATCTCTTAACAGATTTTAATTTTATTTAATTAATTAAATTTCGTAAAAAATACAGCTTTGGACAATATATTTACAGTTTTTTGTAATTGATATATTGTATATTAGAGATAAGTTTACATTTAGTTCCTGTTTTCTCCTGAAGTGCACCAGAATTTGCCATGTACTTACATATTTTATATACACATATATAAATATATATATACATTAAATTTGTATACGTGGCAATAACCTCATTTAATTTCAATAAAAATTGAATCGCAAAAAGTACTTGCTCCGCCATTATTATGATGGTTATGAGTTATGGGGATAATGATTGGAGAAAATAAAAATAATATCCCGGAAATCCCGTCATGAGGGTAATTGTAATAAGCATTTTTGAATGAAATCTGCTTAAAACACTTAACTGAATAAAGCAATGACAATAATAGTGCAATAATATTATAAGCGTAATTAATACAGATTAAAATTCTTACAGCAAAGAAGGACAAGCTGCGACACAAAAGACTTTACGTTCAACTCACGTGGCCAACAGATTAAAGTTGAAAAGTTTGTGAATAGGTGAGCGTGTAAAACAGTTGTCCGACAAGTGAAATTACCTCCACTTAGCCTCGGAGTTAGAGCTTTAATTTGTCAAGTGGGGTTTAATTCAAATCCCACATCTACTGTCCACAATCTGGTCAATTATTTCGGTAAGCGCTTGTACGTTACAGTTTTGATTTTCATTGCAAGATAATTATTTCGCCCACACATAAGTATTGAAAAAATTAACCAATTTTGTGTATTGCGGATATAATTTTTGCTTTATATTTTAAAGGTTTCAATTCACTTCTAGAGCCTGTCAAATATAGCAAACTGTGTAAACATAGTTTTATGAAAGTATAATATGCTCCATTAATTTAACAACAATTTTCAGTTTGTTTACATTTATAGTTTGAAAGCATAGAATGAGATTGGTAATAACAACACTTCATGTATCAACCTTTTCTGCAACCGATGTTTAGTATAAAGTAAGAAAATATCAAAATAACAAAATTAAAAATGTTAATAAAAATATAATTTTAACTGTACATTTAGTCATATACATATATACATATATATATATATATATATATATATATATATATATATATATATATATATATATACATACACAGGACTGAGAAACCTATTTATTTCAAAAGACAACTAAGATGCGTTTTTATAAAACTTTAAGTGTATAGTAAAATTAGATAGTAACAACATTACAATAATAGTTTGACTGCATACTTCATATTTGACTAAATGTACAGTTAAAATTATATTTTTATTAACATTTTTAATTTTGTTATTTTTATATTTTCTTACTTATATATATATATATATATATATATATATATATTCTTGGTTGGGAAACCAGGCAAAATCAAGTATGTAACAAAAAAAGCAAAGACCATAATAAAATTACGATGGCCATAAATATATAAAATAATACTTTATGATAGACTTTCTTAATCTTGTTAATAAAACAAACTCAACATTGGAGGCGGTAATATAATTCTCTCGTAACCAGAAGTGCTCATACACGTGCAAACCCTACGAAACTACGGGGGAAGCATCGAGTAAACGAAATACCACCATATCATTTAAAACGATTAAATTGGGAATTCCCTGTTCGATTAGCATTAGCATTACTATTGACAAATTTCAGTGTCTGCCAATGTCCGTTTGCGACTTACATTTAGTAAATCATTGCTTCTCTCATGACCAATTACATGTTGCATGCTCACGTATTGACAAACCACCTAATTTATTTTAATTACCGCAAAAGACAGCTAATCTAAAAATATTTTACACCAGAATAGCGCTTACCCGAATTTTAATTAATAGTTTATAAATTATAATTACCTAATTGTTTACAAACATATAGACACATATACGTGTAGATAGATAGAAAATAATTTGTCCACCCTTTGATTGATGGCTTAGCTAAAAATTAGCCTATTAATAGAAATGAGAGGTCTCTAAATTAAAACCCTTAGTTAAAATGTTATTTTAACCTACAGTTTTATACAAGTTGCACCAAGCTTGAACCTGAAGCCTGTGTTAACATTCTACTCGCTACATTGCTTTCTGTACATTAAGTTTGTATATTAAACTCTGTATCTTTATTACATTTCCCATTTTATAAAGCAGCTTCTTTCACTTCATAAAATGCACTAGTACTCTGGATGGCAATATTTTATGTAAGATATGTCCTAAACGTATAGCTGTAGCTGCACGGTTTACGCTTAGTATTGCTGTTTTTTTAAATAATTTTTTATGTTGTAATGGATTTTCGTCAAATTTTCATTTAAGTTTCATTTATATATTCCATGAAGCGGCTTACTATCTTAGCTTGATCTATCAAAAAATAAAATGATATATACAATTTCATTATATTAAAATTATTTTGGGTATGTATAATTTAAGTATATGAGTATATATGAGGACCTAACTTACACCATTATAATACGGCGCTGATAAGCTTGAATATATTCCAAACGGATTGAGATATCCTTGTACATCTTCACAATAATTATCAAAATACTTTAGTATATTTTTCGGCCAACAAAAAGATCCCCCCCTTTCAAAGGGTATAACTTTAAATTTTCAAACACACCCCCTTTCTTTCAACATGTCATTTTAAAAGAATATCAATAGAAACACAATTAAATGAATAAAACATTTCTACGACGTCCCGAGGTAAAGTTAAAGACGATTAACCCTTTACATCTCAGGATGTAAATTAAGTCCTGATACGCTTTTGGTATATTCCAAATGGATTGAGATACCAATAATAATAATAATATTCTTTATTGCGTGAAACAATTACAATATTGCATGGTATGCGTCAACGTAACTATGTAAAGTACATAAGTACATCAGATAAATGATGTTTGGTAAAGGCAAATACATACAATGCAATACGATTCTTGTATGTATCAGAACCGGGGATTTCGTGGTTGTTAATTTCAAAAATTTTCATCCCAGCGGCCCATCATGAACTCATCAGTTGAGTAAAATGCCTTCGACATAAGAAAATGTTTTAGTCGAGTTTTGATTTTTTTTGTTTCATTAAGTTGTTTGATGCCTTCAGGGAGCCAATGTACAAGCTTTACCATACTTATTAAAATACTTTTGTGGCTTTTTTGGAGGATATGTGAAATTTTTTGTCGCTTTAAATAAACATTCGGAGCTAATCGAGAGTTAATAGAAAATCTCAGTTATATCGGATCTTGACCTATTATCCACCAAGTCGAGATCGGTTTACATGGAATCAAGGTGCAAGCGTTTAGGAATAACTTGAATGATTTTCTCAAACTGTAAGATTTTAAACGAGTGCTTAAACATCCTTTGCCGGATTCGTTAGTAACTTATCTTACAATCGCTGACATATAATTTCGTATGGAAATTCTGTGAAGGATATGATTAACGATAATCCGGTATTTTGTCACCATGAGGCTATTACCAAGACACATGTTGCATAATTGAGGCATAATGAGAATTACAACTTACCGTTAAAATAAAAGATTAATGAATAGCATCCTAACTGAAATATTAATTTTTCTCTGATTCTAAAGAGGAGAGAAGACATGAATGAGACAACGCTGCAATAGTTACATTCGAAGTAGCATTCGCAGAATCAGGAAGAAATCCAGGGCTTTGAATAAATGTCGTATATTCATACAGAACTCTAATAAATGCTTTAGAGGTTATACGATATTTATGTTATTGAAGAACTGTTATATAATATTATTACATTTTCCTATTTCGCGATTTAGTTCTAGCTTTACAAAAAGGTTTATGCTCCAGATTGATACAAAAAGAGAAATTCCCGTCAGTTTATATATGCAATTATAATTATAATAATAGATGCAGTTTGCACTAGTTTACATATGTCTTAATATTTTTATTTGGGAATATTTTTTTGTGAATGTGTAGTTATGCGCAAATGATATTTTCAATAATTGAAATATCCGATAGTAGAAAAAATCTTTAAGAATTTTCATTCACAAAATATTAAAATTAATAAGAATACGTTTTCATTTTAGAAAATTAATACTGTTTTTATTTACTTTCATGATACTATTTAGTTCAACATTTTCCTGAAATATAAAATTAAAATTATCAAAGAAAAGTGGGTTGTAATTTCAAATATTTAGTCCTTTAGATTGGAAGCAAGTGTACCGTTACATTATACGTTGTTTGGTTATGAACTTTTAATGTTATAATATATTTGGCAGTTCGGTAATAAATTACTTATATCTCAAGAAATATCGAAATAAATAGCATGAAACTTAACATCGCTATACATTTTATCTCGGAAATACACAATAGAAAAGTAGCTATATTTTAAGAATCAACATAAGCAAAAGGTTTTGTTAGTACTTTGAAAAAGGATTTAATTTGTATGTTTTTTTGATATTAGTGACAAAATTACTTCATTAAAATAGAAATTAATCCGTAGTCGTATACCGTAGTATAGGTGGGTAGACTAATAAAATACACTTTAGCCTTTAGTGCTGATAATAATAATTTATAATAAAACTGTTAAATATTGACATTTTGTCTCGGATGAGTATCGCTGGGTGGAATGTATATCCTTGCATAGCTTTTAAAAACGAAATCCTAAGCCTAATTCTTCAACACTCTCTTCCTTGTTACAATCGCGAAATATCCCAAATAATGTTTTCATATAATATAGTTTCTCATTTAACTCCACGGTGTGCAATCTGATAATGTCGACGTGTAGCTCACGTAATCATTGACCACGAATGACGACCATGACTCACGGATTCAGCTCGTGGGGATCTGGTTTATGGCTTAGGTAGGCCAATTTGTCTAACGGAAATTCCCACACTTACACCGGAAATGGTTATTAGCTCAACCGCTTAAAACAGAGGCGTTTCATGGCAATTGTTTTATCATACTATGTTGTAATTGGTACAGTTTTTTAGTCAAGTTTAAAATTAAATTTAGCTGAAAAATAAAGTAAATTTTGAAAAAAAAAATTATTTGGTGAATTTTTAAAATCTAAAACTACCTTCAAGTAATGTTCAAGCTTTTCAAATTTAGTTATTTATATTTTTTTAATTTATCACTTGATCTTGATATCCTAAAACCACTCGTAAATTTAGAAATTAAATTTCAGTCAGTTACGATGTTAATGTAAAGAAAGTTTAAATGTTCTAATAAATATATATATAGGTTGTCATTGTTATCTCACTTACACTGAAATGTATTTCTTCTAACAGAAAAAGTGAAAGTCATTATAACCTATCAAAACAAAACCTTGTGGACACATACTGAGAGATTCAATCCCAAAGTTGTTATAAGATACGATCCATTACCAGTCCTCATCTCTGCCAATGTCCAATATATTATTTGTCGAGGACAAGTTGTTGTTGCCAGATTGACGGGACCTTGATGAGTTTCAGATCAGGGTTTTGCCGATACTTCTCACCCACTTGCCTTCTTTCGATAACTCGTCACCCCTCAATAAGTGTTTTTTCGATATCTGTATCTATTTTATCCATGAATCTGTAATAATGGTCTCTTTTGGTATCTTATTTTAGTAATATGGATAATGTAAACCTAGTTCCATATATTTTAGATTCAACAGTAATACAACCAAGAGTATTTAGTTAGTTAAAAAATACACGTATGTAGTTACACAGAAGTATGTTTAATTTAAGTGTAACAAGTAGTATATCGAGTACAAATTCATACAAGGGATTGTACTGAATTCAACAAGCTAATATGTTTTTTTCAGTCATAGTGCTATTTCGGCAATAAGCATAAAGACCTTGTTTCCCTTAGCAGCTTGCTGTAAACATTTACTAATTGAGATTAAATAAATCTTGAAAACCTTTTCGTCATGTTTTACATTTGATTAAATAAATATTTAATTAATATTATAAAGGAAATTGTATGCCTATAATTCATTTGCTTAACATTTTAAATGCAATTTGCAAAAGTACTTTTTTAGCAGTTTTTTTTATTAAAAAATGTTTTGGTTCTGCAACAAAACTGCATAGGTCAAGTATGTGTGCTAGGAAAATTATGGAAAACATGGAAAATGACGAGGGAAACTTGTGACTTATTAAAATGATTTTTTGAAAAAATTTATAACCTTCCAACATTCCGTCGTTGTTATTAGTAACATTCCTTAATTAAAAGAATTATATTTTAAGCAGCACACAATAGCAATAGAAATTATCTTTCTTTACATAAATAAGACTGGGAAACATTTTGAAGTTAAATAATTATATATTAGAATAGGAAACTAAATTATGACGTGTTTCAACACAATATACAAGTTGCATTAAAAATTAAATAGATTTTTATTTGATTTCCAAAATTATGAATTCAATTATCTTTAGTTACAATATTCTCAAGCAAATTACCGGAATTGATTAAATTCTTTAAATTGGAAAACATCCTTAAGGCGAAAGCGAAGGAAAAGCAAAGTTTGCCATCAATATAAATTTGAAATATGTTTTAAAAGGTTTGGATGTCTTCAGTAGACACGTAAAACCGATCTTTATGGCCTTGTAACATAACACCTTCCCAGAGATGTAAGCGCGGGAATTATTTAGATTACAAAGCAGTATGAACAGAAAAAACCATTTAAGGCGTTATTTATAATGAAATTAGTTGTCATTTATAGATATTAAAATATTTTAATATATACTAGGAAAATTGATATGTACTAGGAAAATCTTGGATGTAAAAAGTGAGTCTGACACAGTTTAGCTTCTTAAGTAATAAAAAAGCATATTTTTTAATTTAAAATGAAATTTAAAAAATGGTTTTTAGCTATTTGTATGATTAAAAAATCAGTATAATTTATTGACACGAGTAGTATGGCAGTGAGTTATAATTATTAGTTTATAATATTAATAATTATAGTAGTTTATAATTATAATAGTTTAATTATTCTTTTCAACTTTAATATGTTAAACTAATTATTATAATAACTTTTAAAACATGTACCAGGTAGTACATGACAAAAATCATAATTTGCATAAGATATTATTAAAATGTAATAAAACTTTTAGTATGAATAGGTCTTTGACCCGTCCTGTCTCGTCGTGTAAAAAACTGTGGCGGAGATAAAGTTGTAAAAGAGAAATAACAAGAACTGTAGCTTTGAATACAGCCTGCACACTAGTTGTATATTTTATGAAACAATTGCTCAAGAAAACCATTTATAATTTATAAAAAGTTAGCTTTGGAATACTAATGATTAACATTTCACTACATGTAATCATTTAATAAATTGTATAATTGCTATTTTGTATTATATTAATATAAAATATTAATAACTAATTATTATGTTTGAATTGTATTAACTATACTTAAAAATGGCTTATTGCTTACTTTTTTATTTGAAAACTTTTCCAGTCGAGCTGTTATCCTTAATTTAAAACTGCGTATGTTATAAATATTCTTATTTTTCACTACTGTAAAAACGTTCCTTAACAACAAAATGCAATAGTAAAAAAGAATAAAAAATAAAAGTTTATTTTTATAATCAAACGTGAACATTTTTTAATCACATATCACCCCCCGTAAAAATAACCACCCCCCCCCCACGTTTAAAAAAAAAATTAGCATGTGTGTCTATATAACAAGTAGGCATGGCCCTTATAATAAACCTTTTTTACATTATACTTAGGAACCAACTTTGGTGAATATAAAAACCAACTTATGAATCAGATTTGTTTCCATTGTTGAAAATTTTTTTTTTTTTTTTTGTTCTAACTGGTATTTCGTTAAATATTTTATTAGTGATATCATGTATTATTTTCACTCAACACTAAACACTAGGAATTATACTCTCCGCCATTTAAATTTCTTGAATCATGACAAAAAGCAAAAAAATATGAATTTAAATAGTTTTTTAAATATGTAAAATTCCAGTTATTTATTTATATTTGGCCTAATTTAGGTATTTACAGAGATTCTGAATATGTGTTATCTCCGAGTTAACAATAGAAATTTTGTAATTGGTGGTTTTTTTGAGGAATTTTGATAGAAAAAAATGGTTTTATATCTGGCAAATATTAGTTGTTGATTTGATGTAAATTACCTTCTTTTGAAAAATCAATTTACCATAGTTTTAAATCCTAATTTATATTATAAATGTAAATGGTTATGTTATCAACTTCTCCTACAAAGATATGAACATTGCTGGAAGATACTGTAGGGATAGAATAAATCAATTTTGTCGGAATGTAGAGAGTAAAACGAGTCCCTCAAACTATAACATTCTTTATATGTAATAATATTTATCATCCTGCCGTTAATATGATAGTCCTTATAATTATTCTACATGCAGGTACTGTACAGTTGGCCTATAACTTGGTTGGACTACTGTACAATAACTGTCCAACTATAACATGAGAAGCTGTTGGTACTACTGAACAATAACTGTCTAGATGGTAGTTAACACCTTCTCTGCATCTCTATACTAAGTGAGAACAAATACAGTCCTTGTTTATTCTGCTCGGTAAGGACGTCTTCCGTAATATTAACACTACATTTAAAAATTCTAGTATTATACTATAACAAGCATAGACATTTTTGAAATATATTTTAATGAAGTATTTATTGATTATATTTAGAACTATCAAGGTGCCCGCGACTTCTCATGAATTTTCGTAAGTTTTGCACGTATGTGAGCACTTCTGGTTCGAGTGAATTATATTTTCCGACACCAATGTTGAGGTTTTAACCTGTTGCCCATAACGATCGATAAAATCATTAAAAAAAAGTGAATATTTATAGACATTTTAATTTACTATGGTTTTAGTATTTTTTTTTTATAGTTAATTTGGTCTTTTACCCAATCTGTGAAACTATAAATAGAGAGATCTGAGCAATCCTACTACTGTCAAAAGGAACCAAGATGGCTTTTTTTTATAACACTTTTTAAACTTATAGCATCAGATACATCGAAACTTTGTTTTTTATATGTAACACTTAAAATTTTCTAATACTGGACAGTTAAAAGTATAATTTTACCAAAACTTTAATTTCATATCTTGATATTTTTTACTCTGGTGCACAATAATGGATTCTACAGGATAATATGAAAAAAGTGTTTCCAAAACCCCCCAAAGGGGTTTCCCGTTTTTTACTTTTTTTGCTTGATTGGTGGGAAAATCCCCCAATTTATCGGCAGACATACAGCCCAAATTTTGTTACCAACAAATTTCCCAAATAAGTTTTCCGTTTACCCCCATTTAAAAGGGGGCCCCCGATTTATCATTTGTTTCCCCCTTGTCAAGTAAAAATTTAAAGTAACCAAGCAGAAATAAAACTCAGGATTTTTTGGGGGGAATCCCCGGAATTTTGGCATTTGTATCAAAATGTTAAAAAGTTTTAAAAGAACTTTTTTTATTTTATCTAAAACCTGCCCATTAAAAAATTAAAAGGGGTTTTTTAAAATTTAAAAAAAAATCATTTACCCCGACAAACCAAAAAAAAAAGGTTCTAAACACTTATCTATATTCCCCTTTAAAAGAAAATTTAAAATTTTTTTTTTCCCCAAAGACGAAAGGTATAGAAAAGTAATTAAACCCAAAGGCCTATGAATTGAAAAAAAACCCTTTAAAAAAAATTAAACTTTTTTTTAAAAAGGGGCCCCCCCCCCAAATTTTTAAAAAATGATCAAAAACCCTTTTAAAAAAAACCCCCAAAAAAAACAAAATTACAAAACGGGAAAAAGTAAAATTTTTTTCTTTAAAAATTTTTATTTTTAAAATTTTTTGTATTTTGGGGGGAAGGGGCCTTCCCCCCAAAGTTTTCCCCCCCATGCACCAAACTTTGGCCCCCCCTTTTTGTAAAGGGGGGGGTCGGTTTGGACTCAAAAAAAGTCCGTGAATCCAAGGAAAAAAAAGTCAGGTTGTTAAAAATTAAAATTGTTCCCATTTCCCTGATCAATTTTTTAAAAAAAACCTTTTAAAAAAAATAAAAATTGCGAAAATATTTAAATTTAAAAAGGCCTTTTTTTCTTTAAATTTTTTGGGAATTTTTGTTTTTTTGCCACAGTTTTAAAAAATTTAAAAAAATTTTTTGGACGACTGGAAACTTTTTTCAGTTTTTGAAAAAATTTCATTTGAACAAATAATAGAAAAAAAAAGTAAATTGAGCCCAAAAATTTTTTAACCTTTTTGAGGGGGAGAAAAGGGGAATTTACCAAAATTTTTTTGCCTCTAAACCCCTTTTATGGGGGACCTGGAATTAATTAAAAAAATTATTTCCCCCCCAAAAAATTTTTTTCTTTTTTCATACCGGGTCCTTTTCAGATGAAATTCCTGTAGCAAAAAACAATAACCCAATTTCCCCCCCGGGGGGAAAATTTTGGCCCCTTCTTTTTAATCTCAGTAAAAAAACGAAACATTATAGCAATGGTTTTTAAATATTAAATAAAATTAAAAACAAAATTTTTAAAAACAAAAACCCCTTTGAAAAATAAAATTTTTGATTTAAATTTTAAAATTTCAAGAAAAAAATTAAAAAAAAATTTTTAAAAAATTTAAAAAAAATTTTTTAAAAAAAAAAAAAATATTTGGTGGTATTAATATTAAGAAAACTTCCCCAAAAATTTTGGAAAAAACTTACAGATTACTTGGGGAAATCCCCTTTTTAAAAAATTTTTAAGGGTTTAAACACTTTTTTTTGCGAAAACCAAAATTTGCCCCCTTATTTTAAACGCCTATTTTTTTGCCATAACCTGGGGTGGAAACAAAATTTTTGGGGGGGGGTTTTAAAACAAGCGAAAAGGGGGGTTTTTTAATTTAGAAAAGGGCTTTAGAAAATTTGAATTAAAACAAAGAATCTTAAAAAATTTAGGGAAAATTAAATTATTACCCTTTTCCCCCCAATTTGGAGGGGTTATTTCATAATGTTTTATAACAGGGGATGTTCAACCCCTTTGATCAAAAGGAGGGACAAAATAAGAATTCCCCACAGGTAAAATAAGGCCCACCTTTTTGGGCAAATTTTTAAAAAAAACCTTCCCGGGAAACTCAAAAATCCCTGAATCTTTTAAACTCGAAAAAAATTTTTGGGGGTTTGTGCCAAACATTTAGGGTTTTTTAATAACCCGGGACAATTTTTCCCCCCCCCAAACCCCCCTTTTGGTTTTTTTAAAAAGGTATTTTTTTTCTGTTTTTGAAATGTTTGTATGTTTTATGAGCCTGGATAATGGCTAAAGAAAATTTCGCCTTTCAAACAATTTAAAATTTTAAAAAAAGAATAAAAGAAAATTTTTATTATTATTATTTTTATTTTAACAAATTTTTAAAAAATTTTTTTTTTTCCTTTCAATTTTAAATTTAAATTTTTTAAACCCCAAATTTTTTTTTAAGACCCCTCGGGTAGGGGGGAAGATTTCCAAAAAAAAAGGTAATTTTCTAAACCCTTTTTAAAAAATTTTTATTAAAATTTTAATAGCTAATTTGAAATTTAAACCCGGGAAAAAAAACAAACCCAAAAAATACTTTCCCTTTAACAATTAAATTTAGAAAAAAATTTAAAAAAATTTATATTTGGGGTTTTTAAACAGGGGGGTATAAAGTTTTTAAACAACCAAATTTTTTTTATTAAGTTGTTTTTCCCCTTTTCCCAAAATTTGGAAACTTTCTTTATTTAAAAACGAAATTCTCTATTTTTAAAAAAATTTTTTTTTAAGTTTTCTATTATTTTCGGTATAAATAAAGTAATATAAAAATAAAAAGTTTTTTAAAAAAATATTTCAAAATTACAAAATTTAAATAAATAAAATTTTTTTTTTTAATCTCCTTACTTTATAACCCTTTTTATTTGAAAAAAACCCCCCCTTTTCCCCTATCAATTAAAAAAAAAAAATTTTAAAAGGGGACAAAAAAAATTGTTGTTTTAAAAAAATTTATTTTAAGGGTAAAGTCATATTTAACTAGTAAGTTTTATCTTATTTCTTAAATTTTCAAAATCGCAATAGCCAAACCCAAAAAAATAAATGGTTGTTTTTTTGAATTTAAAAAATTTTTTGAACCCAAAAGGTAATTTGATTTTTAAGGTTCTCCAGTAAGAACCCTTAAAAAAGATCAAAAATAAATTTTTTTTAAAAAATTTTACAAAATTTTTTTTAACCTTTTTTTCCCTTTTCAAAATTTTTTCAAATAAAACCCCAAAAATTGGGAGATTTTAACCATACAAAATAATTTTTATAGGTTTAAACCCTAAATAAACAAACTTTTTAAAAAAGTAAAACCTTAATTAAAAAAGTAAAAATTTACAAAAAATGGGCGCAAAAAAACCCCTACTGTCCTTCAAATTTTTTAAAAAAAAAAAATCAAAATTTTTTTAAAATGGACTGTATTTTTTTAAATCTAACCCATTTATTTTTTAAATAATGGGTAATTTTTAAACGTCCTTTTTTCTAAATTACAAAAGGTATTTTTTTGATTTAACCCACTTGTTTTAAAAAAAAAATAATTCAAAATTTAAATAAAAATTTGGTTAAAGAAAAAATTTTTTTTTTATATTTTAAACAGTTTTTGTTTATTGTTAATTGTTATTTAAAAACATTTCACTAGAACCCGCTTGTTTTTTTTTTAAATTTTATACTTTATACAAGTTTATTTTTTTGTTTTAATTTTATTGTAAATTGTTTAAGGTTTTATTAAAATTTTTTTTTTTTGCAATTTTCATTTTCATGTTTTTTTTAGAAGGAAAAAAACCTTTAGCCAACCCTGCATTAAAAATTTGTTTTTTTTCTATAGGAAAAATTTCATTTTCATGTTATGTTTAATTTTATGTGTAAAAAAATAGTTTTTCACCCGGAAAAGGGAAAAAAATTTGTTTTATTTCTAAGGTTATTTGTTTCAAATTTTAATTTATGTGGGAAAATAAACCTTTGCCGGCCCGCATTTTTAAAAATTTTGCTTTTATTTAAAGCGAAAAAACTACATTTCGTGGTTTTTTTTTAATGGATGTTAAATCCTTTACCATACCCCGCGATTGGGTTTTTTTTTTTAAATTTTACTTTTATTTTAAGTTTTGAAAATTTTATTGTTGAAATGTGTTGTTTTTAAATAAACCTTTCCCGATACCGGGGATTAAAAATTTTGGGGTTTTACTATAACTTTTTCTAACGTTTCATTTTTTTGAATTTAAAATTGAAAATAAAATTTAAGGATCGTTAAAAATTTTGGTTTTTTTCTATAGGGGTTTTTTTTAAGTTTGATGTTTGAATGTTTAAAGTTTTATTGTAAAAAAAACCCCCCATACCTGCATTAAAAATTTTTTTTTTAATTTTAAGCGTTTTAATTTTTCTACACAAGTTGAAGTTATGGTTTGTTAAAAAAAATTTACCGGTCCAGCGTTAAAGTTTTTTTTTTATTTATACGTTTATTTTCACATTTCATGTTTTTTAATGGTAGTTAAAAAAATTTTCAGCCCCTGGGAAATGCGATTAGAAATTTTTGTTTTTTTCTATATTTATTCTACATTTGGGGTTTGTTTTAATGTTTTATGTGTAAAATAAACCTTTTAAGGTTCCTGGGATAAAAAATTTTGTTTTTATTCCCTTGGGTTATTTAAAAATTTTCAAGTTATTGTTAATTTTTATGTGAAAATACACGTTTTCGCCTGGTAAAAGGGGAAAGTTTTTTTTTTATTAATTTACCTTAATTCATTAAAAGAAATTTTTGTTAAAATAACTTTTCAACCAGGATTCCAAAAAAATTTTTTAAAAAACCCTTTAATTTAAATTTAAGTTAGCCATTAGGTTTTTTTGAAATAAAATCACAAATGTTTTAAATTTTTGAAAAAGGTTTTTAAAATTTGATTAAACATTTTTAAAAAAATACGGAAAATAAAATTTAAAAATTTTTTTTAAAGAATAGAATTTTAAAAAAAATTTTAGGGGGGTTTTAACGTAAAAATTTATTTTTTAGATCCATAATTAAATTTTAAAAAATTTCATTTGCAAAATTTTTAGATATAGTTAAAAACCCCCGATTGATTAAATTCTATAACATGCATTTTAGTATTTTCCCCCTTTTAAACTGTTTTTAAAAATTTTTAAAATTAAAAAATAAACCCTTTTTTTTCATAAAAACCGGAAGTTTTTTATGAGTTGATTTATTTTTGGAATTTTTAAAACCCAATTTTGGTTACTATGTAAAAAAATAAAAGTAAAAACAAAAAACCAAAAATAAAGCCGTAAAAAAAATAATACTTTTTAAATAAAAAATTCTTCCCCGTGTTTTGTGAAACTGAACTTTCAAGAAACGCCAAAATTAATTTGATTAAAAAATTTGCCCTTTTTTCCCATTTTATAAAAGTTTTGATTAAAATATTCTGCAAAATTCCCCGGGGAAATTTTCGTTTTAGAAAATTTCTTTTTGTTCAATCTTTAAAGTGTTAGTAAAAAGCAAATACCCCATTTTTTAACCTTTCACTTTTTGAAAACTAAATGAAAAACAAAACCCTTTTGCATTTTTGGGAATTAAAAGGCAAACATGTTTATTTTTTTTTTATTTTAAAATTTTCCCCCTTTTTGGATGGCAAAGAGAGTTAGAAGAAAAAATTTTCCCCAAACTTGGGTTAAATTTGAAGATTTTTTTTAGCACAATCATTAAAAATTCCATTCTTCCCAAAACCTTTTTACGGGGAAACACATCCTTTGAACCATTTCCGGGGGGTTAAACTTTGCTGAAATTATAGAATTTAAGATTTGTAAGGGGGTTGAATCACCCACCTTATTTTTAAAGGGGCCTTTAAGATGAAAGTTTTAATTTTAAACCAAATAAAAATAAACGAAAAATTTTGGAATTTTTTATTGCCTGGACCAAATTCAATTTTTTGAAAATGGTTTTTTGGAAACCAAGGTAAAAATTTAACATAAATTTTTTTTACTTTTAACTGTTTTTTCTAATAAAAAAAAAAATTTTTTAACTGTTTTTTAAATATATTTTTAATAAAAGTTATTTTATTTCCTTCAAATTTTCATGGGTTATTAAAACTAAACCTAAGCATTAGATGAAAAAATTTATATCAAGTGTTCTAGAAATGTCATAAACTAAATTTTTAAAACAAACACTTTTTTCCCATTTTGAGTTTTTGATTTCTTACCTAAACCAGAACCCCGATTATAGAGATTATTACCTGAACTCCAAAAGAGTGGTCAAGACAAGAATTGCACTACAGAAACCCATTCATTGTACAAACCCTTCAACATTTTCTTGCCCCCTTTTTTCTTTTTAAACCATTGAACCTTCTTGTTTCTCCTTAACCCCTTTTTATTGTTTCTCAACCCATTTTGTTTTTTTAACCCCCTAAATTTTTCACTTAAAATCCCAAAGAAGAGTTGTTTTTTGAAGAAAATGATGTCATAAAGTAATTCAAAAAAAATAAAAAGAGTTTAAAAAAATTTCAAATTTAAATAAAAAAAGTTTTTTTACCTAGGATTAGAAAAATTTTAATAAAAATAAAAATTCAAATTTTAGAAGGGGAAATTTTTAATTCTGACTCTAAATAAAATTTTTTTCCTTTAATTTAAATTTCCCTTTTTTTTATTAGGAAATTTAAATAATTTACTTTTGAATGATTTATTTATTTACCAAAAAAAACATTTTTTAATTACCCCCAATGCAAAATTGTATCATACTTTAAAAAAAACTATCAGAAAATTAAAAACTTTCGAAACCAAATTAAATGAAATATTTTAAAAATCCAAAAGGAAAAAGAACAAAGCAAAACAATTATTTCTAAAATTATTTGGTTCCCCTTAAAAAATTAAACACCCGGAAACAATCCAACAAAAAAATGCGGTACAATAAAAGGTCGGCCTCTAAACCAAAAAAAAAAACCCCACTGCCCTTCGCCGAGCCCCCCCTGTTTTTTCCCTTCGGGACCTTTTTCTCGTATTGCGTTGAAATTTTTAAAAAATAAAGTAAATAAACCAATTTTTTTTGCTTGAGGAAACTTTAATATTTTTTTTACATTGATTGTAATTTTCAAAGTTTAATTTAAACTATAATTTTTATCAAACTCAAAAAATAAAAATTAAAATTTAAGAATTAAAAGAAAAGGGGTTTTTAATGTTTTGGAAATTTAAAATTTAAATATATTCCATAATAAGGAAAAACCTTAAAAATACTGAAGTTAAAATAAAAAAGTTTAGAAATTAATTCAGTCCCTATAAGGATAAATTTCAAGTTTTGAAGAAAAACAAAAAGCGAAAAACATTTTTGTAATAAAAAAAGTTTTTAATTTTGTAAGAACTTACCCCTTTGTTTAAAATAATCCAAACACGTAAATGACGTTTTCGGGGAATCATTATAAAAAAGAATTTTGTTTTTAAAATCTTCTTTTTTCCCTCAATGACAAAAAGTTTTTACAAAAACCCGCAAAAGAAATTTTTCGACTTTAATGAATTAAAATTCAAAAAAGAAAAAACTATGCAGTAAAATGATTCTTAATTTTAGTTTTTTTTTAATACTTTTAAGTTTTCAATTTAATAAAACTTATAAAATTTTTTTTAAAATAAAAACAAATTTTTGGATTGTTAAAGAAAATCCCTTTGTAATTATTGAAAAGCTAATTTTAAGTAAATTTTTAAAAATTTTTAAAAAAATTTTAAAAAAATAATCGAATAAATTTAATCACTTTTAGAACTGAGTGGAAAAATTAAAAATTTAAATGTTGTAATAAAAAACCAATTTCCCATAAAAAGACCAAAATTTAAAAAAAAAAAATCTTTTTCCCAATAAAAAAAAGGGAAATTTTAAATTATAAACAAAATTTTATAGGAAATTACAGAACTCCAAAGGCAAAAGATTTTTTTTTAGGGTTAAAAATTTTAAATTAAAATAGTACATAAAAAATAGAAAATTTTTAAAAAAGTTTTTTTTTTTTTATGAAAGAAGTTTCATATTAAAAAAATTTTACAGAGGTTAAATAGAAAAAAATTATACAAAAATGATTATGGTTTTACAAAATTTATTATAAAAGTTTTAAAATTTTAGTTTTGTAAGAAAACGCTTAAAGATTAAGAAAAAATGGTCACCTGTAATTAAATTGCCCTGACTTGCCCATGTTTGAATATAATTTATTCATTAAATGGGTTTTAAAATTTTAAACTTAATAATCACGAAAACGTTTTCTATTTTCATAATGATACTAGGGTTTTTTGTAATATTTTTAATACATGTTTAAAAAATGTTTAATTGAAAAATTCCAAAAATTTAAGTGAAAATATTTTTTTTAAATTTTCATTTCAAAAAAATTTTTAAACATAACACCACAAACCTTACAGTACATGCAGTAACAAATTTTAAAAACTTTCCTAAAAAAACCTTCCCCCTTTGAAAAGCGATTTTGGGTATTTAGACTTTCTGCCCTTTTAACAGTAAACACCAAATATTTGAGTTCCCCCGAAATTGAAACCCATTCCAAAGGTTATAAAAGATTAAATGAACCAAACTTTTTTTCGCAAATATTTTTCTTACTTAAAAGTTTTTTAAAAAATTACAGGAAAAGTATTTTCCTTTTTTTTAACTTTAAGTGTTTTAAAAAAAAACCTAAAAATTAATTTTTTTTAAGGCAATCCAAGCATTTCTTATACCATTGATAAAACAAAAAATTTTTTTTAAATTTCCCCCCTTGTCTTTGGAGCAAAGTTTAGGGGACTTTATATCTTATTTTTTTTTCCAAAGGTTTTAATGGGAGAATTTCTTAATGACGAGTTAAGGACAAAAAAATTTCCCAAAAATTTTGTTAAAAATTTTTGTACGATTAAAAATTAAAAATTCCATCTCCTTAAATAAAATTTTGATAAATTTTTTTTTTAAAAACCAGGGAATATTTGAACCATATTTCTGATCCATATATATTTGTTACCTTTATATTCATTAAAATTTGGAAATTTGGGGAAGTCTTCCAAATATTTTTTTTCCGTTTTACAGTAAAGGCGAAAACCCGGGTTGGAAACAAGAGGTTTTTTCAACAAAATTAACTTATTTCCCAAATTTATTTACTTTTTGTTAAAACCCGGGGAAAGAAGGAAAATGCACTTTTTTACATTCCCCTTTTCTTTAAAAATTTCTTTTTTAGAATCTGACTGTTTAAATTTTTATTTCCCCTAAAAATTTTTCATTATGCTTTATAATCTTAAAGAATAAAAATGCTATTTACAAAATTTTAAAAATTTTCATTTACATCCTTTAAAACCAATTAATTTAATATCAAGTTTAAATGGCCGGCTATTGAAAAAACCTAAAAAAAAAACAACCCGTTTTTTCCCCAAGGGAATGAATCCTCTTACCGGATTCCTTATGACCGAAAAGCTTAAATAGAGATGAAATAATTCCCAAAACCCAAATTTTTTAAACCTTTTAAAAATTGAGTTATTTGAAAAGTACAAAAATACCCCACAAATTTTAAAATTTTTTAAAGGAAAATATGGAAAATAAAAATCTAAAAGAAATATAATTTAAAATTTTTCATCTATTGATTATATTTAGGTTATGTATTTATTAAGGACTAAGTAAAAAGCATTTTTGAGCATATTTGGCCCTTATTAGCAAAAAAGAAAAACAAAACAAAAAACAGTATGTTTATCAAAAGAAATTAAATAATAATAATGCTCAAAATGTATTTAAAATATAACTATAATTAATTCTGTTTACACTTTTTAACTGTTGAACCTGTTTACAGTCGAAGAAACTATCTCTATGGTGAATGCACAAAGTCTATAAGTCAATTTATTCTCGAGATGTCATTTGGGAAAACACACAGGAAGATAAAATTCGTAATTTTCCAGCTAACACTCATCCAAACAATTCATTTATCATGGTATTATTTACTGATCTTTGCTGGTTGATAATTTTTACAAGCATTCTTTTGCTACAAGTATTAGAACAATCTCACAATAACCATTAATTAATCAATAAATATATTAAATTAATCATATAAGTTAAAATAATAAATTATTTAATATATTTGAAACGTTTTATAGTTATTTAACCATAAGTTATTGTTCAAGAAAAAAAAACTAGACTGCATATACTAAATTGATTTAAAACTCACTACGTTGCTATGTTGTACTGTATAATCTCACAAGCAAGGCAATAAACTTGAACTTCCTTCTCCACTTTACAAAGATACACGTCCACTAAATACGGTCTTATTGTGTAGAAGATTAAGCAATGTGAAATATATATTATATACAATTTTAAATTTGCTGTTTAATAACGACATATGACTGCTGAAAGTGCATATAAAAGTCACATAAGCTATTCGAGCTGCGTTATACCTGTTAGACGTTTAATATAAATTTCAACTGAAAACTTATTTAGCAGACACATACTGTATGTTTATTTCTATCTTATACAGCAATAAATACCTTCTTCTCGATTAGCTGTGTAATATAATTATCTAACTTCATTCGTGTCTGGCTTCTCAGAGGGAGAGTTTGACGTCATCTCTTATGTATTTCTAAGAAAACTCGACAGCACACGTGTACTGAAAATTACCACCTTCTTCCACCAAGTTCATTTTTTTCTTTTCTGTATAAAGGTATTTTGGTAAAGGTATTACATTCTTCTGGCTTTTCTACTTATATATTATAACTAGTGCAAGGTAATAATTTGGTTCATATACATTATTTCATAAACCTTGAGAGAAAGAAATCAGATAGTCTCCATGGTTTTCATGGCGGTTTAATACACGTTTTAAGTGGATTTTAATTTAATGCATATACAGGTACAAGAGTAATTACATTAAAAATATATGAGTTATAAATTGTATATTAACGGAAGCTAGACGCGCTTTATGCCATAAGGTGTTTAAACAAAAAACATAATTATAAAAATATACTCGTATATTGAAAATTGGCATAAGTGTATGAACCAATTTATTTATTTTTTGTATTTTTTTCATCTTAGTTATATTTAATTTTAATAGTGTATAAAATAAGAATGTCCCCTAAAATATAAATGGAAGTGTTATGTTAAAGTAAAGTTTCTGATAAAAACTTTCAAGGCACAAAAATGCAAAGAAGGACATTTCTTTCGGATAGTGCATAAAATATCACCTTTTGGAATTGCAACACAAATCCCTTACCCTATCTTCGTATTAAAGTAAGTTTTTACTCATAAATTCCGTCATGTATAATTGGTGTAATTTATATTCATGCTCTCTTATATGTGGTCACTCACTAAATTGTTGAGGGTTGAATTGATATATAACAAATATTACATTGATTTTTAAAATAACAATGGGTGGCTCCACTATCTGGAAAATCACCAGGGTCAGGGAACACGTTTACCTTTAACATTGTAGCAAGATAGTCAGTTAACAGACTTTGTGACAACGTTCAAGATTATGAGAAGTTTGTCAATTAGCATTAGCATTCACTGCTATGATCTGGGGATCCAAAAGCTGTAATTACATCTGAGCATTACTATTCTGATTCAACTTTTTATATTCAAACAATTTGCTATTTATTATATGCCAAAATCAACTAGACGATTCTTGAGTTTTGTGATAAAAACTGTCTTGAGAGATGCAATCTAATAGGCAAACCTATGAAAGAAAGATGTAATGCCATTCAGCATAAGTTCTTAAAACTGCTTGTGGAATATTTGCTCCAGGATAGTCTCGTTTTTTAAATAATGTTAGAATTTTAATATCCTAGGTTTATACTGCAGTCAATTTCTTTCAAGTACATTCCTCTTTTAACAGGTATTCTATTTTTATGGTGTTCGAAAAGACGCCATTGATTTTACGGAGTTATGCACAAATCTGCAAACGAGCTGTAAAGTAGTTTTGTTTATGTTATTATTTTGTTTTCAAAGACCCAGAAACGATTTATTCTAAGTTTTTTTAGATTACATCGATTGAGGTTTTGTGATCATCATAAAGGGAGGTGTATTATATATGGGGGGTGGATCACATTATTATCGTTACCCAAAATAAGACATTTATTCAGAAATTCATTTATAAGTACACATAATAAATAAATAACAAACACCCTACTTTGGGAATAGTGACTTATGTAAAAGAAGGCAAGTGAATTCAAAGTATTAGGAAGCCCTGATCGGAAACTCATCAAGGCCCGTCAACCTGGCAACAACCACTTGTCCTCGATAGATCCTAATATTTGGCATTGGCAGAGATAAGAATGAGGAAAGAGCTAACGGTTATATCTTATAAAAGTATTGAGTTTGAATCTTGCACGATGAGAACTAAAGGGTTTTTATTTTGACAAAGCAAAACCGTTCTCACTTTTGATGTGATATAACTAGTGCAAAAATAAACTATGCTTAATTGAAATAACAGAGAAATGTTTTTTTTTTATTCATGAATATAATGGATATCAAATATTTATAGTTCTTATGATTAAAATGTACAAGTTATAAGCTTACACCCACAAGTATAAAAAATTTTAAATGTCGCGTGTGAAATGTTTTTGATATTTAAATTGTTCTATGATAGTTTGACGTAAACAGGAATCTGAAAGATCAGCTGGAACACAATAGCTTACCGGTGCGCTAGCACCTAACTTTATTATTGGGATAGTTACTAGTCAATAACAGCTGATAAGTAAAATTGAAGGTAAAACTATGAGTTATTACTGCCTGAGCGTCAACGATGCCTCACTTATGGGACTGAAAAAATAATGTCATTACTGTCTTGCCTGTACGTATGTCGGGACACGATATCTCGAAAAAAAAACTGGCATATATATTTTAAATTGCATGAACTTTCATTTATATATTAGCAACACTAAGTCTGATAAAGCCTAATAATTGACCTTTTTTAATAATTAATCTTTTTGAGTTCGAAAAAATTTTAAGAAAGGGTTATATGTGATTTATTACTTTGTTAGGTATTTATTGAAGATAATTCACGTTTTCACTATTTTATTTTAAGTTTGCAGAAAAATACAAGGTTTTACGTAAAACCCAATTTTTTTTTTATTTTTCAGTCCACCATTCCGGAAACGATAAAATACTTTTTTTTAAATCCTCACTGTAATGTGTCATATGTAATAGGTTAATAATTAATGGTTAACAGTTGAAGTTTTGAGATTGAAAACAAAATGTGACCTCCAGTTTCGGCACCATTTTTCTCCTTAAATTGGGATGAAATTATTTGAAATAAATATTCATAAGTGGTAGGGAAAATCACAGGATAAAAATTTTTGTTAGCAAACTCAATAAAATCATGTAACATAGCAAACACATGCAGCTTAATGAAGGATTAAAAAATTTGAATCCTTAATGTAACTTCAGCCAAGCCTGTTGTGAGATAAATGATCTGGCGTACTCCAACCTTGTAATGTAAAAGAAGCGATGACAATTTTTGTGATTAAATAGTTTACTATTTTTTTACTTAAAAAGAGTTTGATTATTGCTATAATTGATTTAAAATTCAATATCAATTGGAGTTGTTAGGAGATAATTAGTTCAAGCTTTGTTGAGATGAGTATGTAGATTTAATTTCCGGCGGTTTGTTTTGTTAATATCATAGGAGAAATGCAATTATCGTGTTTGAATCACTTGTGAAGCGGTAACTTGGCTCTTTGCATGTAAAAAGGTATTGTTATAACTTAACAATATAAATACTAACATTTTTTAAGTTATTACCACGTTTTGTCTACAACGTAGAACAGGTTTCTACAAAACTCTGTCAATTTCGTCTATGGCAATCTCTAATTAGGTCTTTTTATACTGTTAAATGTATAATAATACCACATGAGAATGTCTTTGACAGGTTACAAAGTTACAACCTTCTCTCAAGCGTTAGGGGTGGGAGAAATTTTAAAACTCATAATAGGAAAGACCATTGGGAAATATAACAATTCGGTATAATACGAGAGAGAGAAAGGGGAGAGGGGGGAGAGAGAGAGAGAGAGAGAGATCCATTAAAATAAGCTGTTTGAATGGATTTATTTATTTTAGAACTCATTAAAAGAACTCATTCAACTTCAAGTAAGATTCAACTTTTGATCGATTCAATTCCCTTCATACTCCAATTTTACGTTTGTTGTGTGATTTTGCTATTAACGTTATTTTGTACTATAGCATGCGTATTAATAACCATTTTACTTTGTATTTGTTGCGCATTTAAGTATGTTTACCATTTATATATTAGGACACACTTAATGTGTTTAATTTGTTCCTGTTCAAGGGGTTTTAACCCAATCAGCGGTTATAATATATAAATGTTTTAATTTTTGGAAAGCCTTGATACGATTTTGAACCATAATATTAATATGGTAGTCATTCCCATATAACATTCATGGACACTAACATTTTTATTCATTTTAGATTATGCTGAATAAACAATCGTCCTAGGTCATTTCATTGTACATATCTTAATTATTACGTTATATTAACGGTTATTTAGAAAGGTATAAGTAAGTTGCTGTCTGGGGGGGGGGCGGAATTTGGCAAATTCTGTACATTTAAATGGTAACTTTATGGTAGACAGTTGGTAATGTTGCATTATTTTATTTACGGATAAAATATATGTATAGGATACTGATAAAGCTGTAGACATAGAATAATATATAATTTCATTGCAAGAAGTACCACGTCGTTACTATTAACTATGTTTATTACGCGTTACGCTCAGTATTATTAAGGAGTATTGAATAGATTTGACACTGAGAGAGAACTTTGACCGCGTAATGCGGAGCTGAGAACACTATTTACCTTCCACCCACAACTGAAATAAACTGCACATTTATACCTTGTAGTCTAAATCGCTTTCCTTTGTAAATATCTTTGACTTCTATCATGACCTCAGTAGTCCGTTTTTAACAGACAGTACTCTTATGAGAGAAAAAATGTGAATGGTAAACTTTCTTTAGCAGCATAATTGGTTGAAAAATGTGAACTAAATTACAAACCGTATTATAATATAATAACAATAATTTCTTTGTTACAAAATGTATTTGTTTGAATATCATAACAGAATTCCGGTCATTTGAAATCTATAGATGTTACTTAAAATAGAACACGTTTTTAGCATTGGAATCTATTATTTTCTTCAGGTTCCAAAACAACCATAAAGCATTATGTTTATCAAGCACAAACCATCAATATGTACATCAAAAACAACCACGTATACACATATCTCATATCTAGCATGAGGGCAATAAAACGCCTCGACAACGATAAGTGACTAACGATAAGACATTGGCAAATAAAGATATGAGTGGCATTGCTCAAGTGATAGTAAAGTAAGATGCCATGTAAATTGAGAACGGGTACTAGTATTCCAAAAGTTAAAGAAAGCACAATTATAACATATATTGTTTTGTGTTATTTAGGATATTGTTCTAAAAGTTTTTTTTGTAAAAATATCTGAGAATTGCTATTTTCAGTTTATTACACCTCTCCTCTAACTCCATTTGCGAAATTTTTATTTTACAGTCGTGTCGCGCACTTTTGTTGCTTTTTCCTTAGCCACCAGATTCGCGCAACAATTTTACACTATTTCGCTTGTTTCGCCCAGTGCCTCATCTCTTGTAGCTCATCAACTGTATCGTTAACCGAAACATAACACTGCATTGTACAAGCGAACTGTTTCACACACGTACCAAAAAATGTGACAGATTTTTTAAAATAAATTTCAAAAACAATAGTTTTCCAAATTGTTTATTTTTTTGGACGAGGCCTTTCGAAACCAAAAGGTTTCATCAGGGCAAATCCAAAAATAAATATTGACATAATGTCTGTTAAATTTAATATTAAAAATAAAATATGGTGTAAATATCCAAATACAAATATTTTTGGAAATATTTCAGCCAGTATGAAAAATTAGATATGACTACTATGAATTGGGAAGAAAGAAGACCTGGAATTTTCAATAGAGCCCTCTGTCATTGTTGTTCATTGAGCTTTTCTTTATTTCTTTTTATGTGCAGTTGTTTCCCAAGCATTTAAGTTCATTGGTTTTGTTACTTCCTTTATTAATTTTTAAATTTTTAAAATGTGTCCTGATTCAATGCAGTGTTTTGGCTACAGCAGATTTGTCGACTCTTCCATATTTTTGTGTGTGATAAATGCTCTTTAAATCGTGTTTTTTTTATTGTTCTCTTTGTTTGTTTAATATAAAATTTTTTTGTTACAGTCATCGCATCCAGTTTCATAAAATACGTGATTTTATTATCATTTGATATTTTTGTCTTTAGGGTTTCCTAAAATTTGGAATATTTTGTTGCTTGTTCTGTGAGTGACAGTTTTATTTGTATTGTTTTTTTTTTTAAAGTTTGCATATTTGGTTCAAAAAAGTGCTGTATGTTGAGGAAATAAATTCTTGTTCTGTGTCTTGAGGTGGCCTAATGTTGTCTTATCCTCGTATAGTTCTAGTTATTTAGTATATTGCCAATGAGTTATGTAGCGTAAACCATTGAACATAGGAATATATTAATGAAATTTAGTTCTTTATTTAATTTATAACATATGTTATATTAATATTAATTGTAACAAACATGTAAATATTTATTTGTGGAGTCGCCTGATGAAAACTTTGGGTTCCTTAGGCCTCGTCCAAAAAATAAACAATTTGTAAAAGTATTGTTTTCATTAACATTTATAATATTTAAAGAATTTTCCAATTGCTTCAAGAGTCTTTAAAGCCACATATTATTTCCTAAATTTTAAAATTAGTGGAACATAGTATTCAGTATTATGTTATCGATGAAAAGTACACATGAGCTAACGGTTTTATCAAAAATTAACTACTCACAACACAATTGCGCTAAGAACTACTGGCATGTTAGAAATAATTTTTAAGAAAACCTAGAAGAGTCTGGAAAAAGTCCATTTCCCGTCTGCCTGACTGTCGTCTACACGTTTCTTTAAAATTAAATGACCTACATATTTTAAATTTTGCAAATTTTGCATTATCTCCCTATATAAGTGACACTGAATTCAATTATGGTGGATCATAAATCACTCACTGGCCCGACACCCAAACCTTGGTAGGTTAGCCATTAGGTGATCCGCTGACCAATTCAAGCAGGCGATCTCCCTGTAGCCGTCCTCTTCGTCCACGAGGTTGGGGCTAGGGCCGGGCACTGGGGCAGGTGGGCTGCATCCATCCTGGGGAATAGCGTACAGGCCACATCTGAATTTACCCTGATGCGGTGCAGATGGGTTTCCAGATAATCGTGGCCGGTGGTGGTTCTGAAAGCAGCCACTGCTACACTTCTAGGCGAGTTTCGGGGTATGGGAGAATCTATTAAATTACCAACTTATCTGTGGCGTTTCCTTGTCCAGGTGTTTAGCCTGATTGAGGTCTTGATAGAAGAGTAGGACTGTGCGCATGTGGTTGAAGGGTTTAGAATCTTTATCAACAGAAACCTCGGTTTTTTCGTTTCCTTGTACGCCAAAACGACCTTGGGAATCCACTTAAGGTGTAAGGTCCAGTACTTTCAATTAATTTCGGCATGCGTTTATTTTCCTACGGTTAGTGAACATGCTGTTTGAGAGTGAAATTATCGCAACTTTAAGTTTTCTTCGTCATGTATTGCAGCGATCTCCCCGTCATAATTCGTGAGAAGCGCCATAGCTGCTCAGGAGCCTTGGAAAGCTATGGACATACACCCGAGCCACCGGTATTCCCCCACTCCCGGCATTGATGTATCGTCACTGTATATGCGAAAGAGCCATTATAGTGGGTCAAATTCCATGGAACTTGGCTGAGGTTATTGAATATTTTTAAATTGATATATAACATGAAAAAAAGGAAATTCAATGTTTAAAGTCGGTGGCAAGATTTGATTCAGCGCACATATGCCTTGTAGTATCCTCCCTAGCTTACTGTAAATATTATTATTTGAAAACTGCTGTCAAACCTTACTCAATTAAGAAAAAAATGTGGAAGAATGATGTGAGAACATAATTCTAGAAATACTTACCTACAAAAAGAAAGTTAGAAACAAAAAAAAAGTAGTAGTAGAAAGTATTTCATTCATACTTTAATTGTGTTTATGAAACTTAATTTCTGCATAGACAACAATGTGTTCTGTTATGGTGGTCCGACCATGAAATTTACTAAGTGCAATTTTTGAATTAAGATCTTTTCTGTATGGTTTTATGTCTGCATATATGCCCCACACATATCTCTGGAATTAAATATATTTAAAATTGTGCATGAAACCTCAGCGAAAGCTTTTGTGCAACACCTGGTTGTGGCGTACTCCTACATTGTATTAATAAGAGAGAATAGGAATCTAGTTTGTTGTTATTCAACACAATAATCGATAGCTTAAAATGGTATCCTCAGGAGACATAAAATAAACGTAAAATAGCTATTGTCCTCATATCGGTTATATCAAAATACCTAGAAGCATTTGTTTAAATAACACACTGATGAATGAAAATCCTACATGCATTACTAAATATTGATGTCACCTGTCAGACGACTATTTTAGCAGCAATCTAAAATTGATTCAGAATTTTCCATTAACTGTAATTTTTTTTAGCAAAATTGATGAAACATAAACTTCTGTTGTTCTAAAATATGTTGCTCATTATTATACGACTTTTAAATTTGTAATTATTATAACACCAACGTCATGAATTTATTATTGTATTTAATCTATAATCAAAAAATATTTTATTTGTATATTATAGATTGCATTATGGTTAATAATTCAATAGTTTTAATAACTATTATTTAATTTGCCTCTATCAAAGCACATATAATTAATCCCATATCATAAGATTTGTAGTATATTTCTCAACTATAGAGAATACCCATTGATAAAGATAAATGTTATAATTCTTAACGAAATGGGTATACAAATATTAATAAATATAAAATTGTCACTACCATTAGTGAAAGTATTCATACAATAATGCTCAATGTACAAATAAGGTCAAAGTACGCCACACTAATTGTCGTAACAGGCTTCACTAAGATTGGCTGCAAACTTTTAAATCTATCAAATTTCGACCTGCGGATAGTACAATCATTCAAAGATGAAGTTGACACAAAAATTACTCATCATTCCTACAGAAAATGAAGTTTCATTCATAATTTAAATTATGTGAAATATAATATAAAGCATGAAATATGATACATTCAGAATTGTTTTCATTAAATATAGTATCATAAAATTGTTTCAATAATAAAAATATACGCAACAATTCATTATAAAATGTTTATTTTTGTGGAATATTTAGGTTAAATGTGCTAATGTCACACGTTTGAATCTGTTTGTGTGTGCATTGAGTTTGTTTACAAATTTATTTTAAACTATTTTCTCGTGGCCATTATGGTGCCCATATGACGAATGTAATTCACAAAAGCATTAAAAAAACCCATTCGTAAAAGCAATAATCCCATGCACTATCATCGAACTCAGTGTTTCTGATATAAAAATGAATTTCAAGTTTATAGATGCATTAGTTCATTTCCAAGATATACTGTGGACAGATAGACAGACAGACAGAAATACATTTTTCATCCTCGTGAGTGATAGGCTACGATAACGCTCAGTGCAGAGGTACTCTTTTTCACTATTTAGAGGCATCCACGTTTACTTTAATATAATAGCTGTATAATATTATTACGAATAAAATCTATGACCGTCATAACACGCAATATGTAAGTTAAATCTATATATAAGCCACTTACATTACATATATAATTTCAAATAGCCAAACATACATAGTCAATCTCAAGTATAATTACATAACAATGCTTACATTTATTCATGCCAATAAACATATAACAATATTATTTAAGAGTGAAAGATTACAAGCAGAATATTTACAGCCCTACACAGTCACTGTTCACTATATCCTTACAAATCTAAATACTAGGTGCGCTACTTGCTTTATCCGCTTACACTTCTGACAGTTTACTATCCCCACTCTCTGGATGTATTTTACCTTTAGAATATATGTAACTACATGAATTATAGCACTCAATTATTAATATAATATCCCTGCAGGATTCCTACCTATTCTTAGATCTTCCTGGAATGTTTTGATATTTAACCTATACTCAACTGACTATAATATGTTTAATTTGTTGTTTTTAAATACATGAATAGAGTATTTTACAAAATCAAAATGTTACAAATATTCAAAAATATAACTTCATGAATAGTGCTCGTGTAAAAAAAAGATACAAGCAATGTGTGTAAAGGTTTTACATCTTATTTTTGTTTTAAAATATGTGTGATTTAATATGTGAGCTTTACCAAACCTGATTACGAGAAAATATAATAGCAATATAGTAGAATAAGTAAGAGAACCGAAAGAGAAAACATAGTAGGTGTAGTGTCGAACACGACAATGTATGTGTTGTGTTTCTGCTCTGTTACATTGAAAAATTTCTTCCATGTGTAAAGTGTGTAATTTTGCAAAAACAGCCTAAACAACAACAGTGAAAAAATTGAAATGGACATATATATGTGTGTATAAAGACAAATATGTATAAGAAAACAAAACATTTAAGACTAGTTAAAATATGGCACTTTATGATTCAACAGTGGCTAACCATTAAAAACACGCTGGAGCTGTTATAGTTAGGTGAATTTTACTGAATATATTAGAATTATTTTGTTCTTCACTTTAAGATAAGTTATCAATATCAGGGAAATTATGTCTAAGCAAGCGGTACGCGGTCAGTGTCTGCGCGGTCAGTGCGCATGTGCTATACCGTAATATAATTGTATAATTCTAATATAATAACATAATAAAATGTATGGTTTTTAAATATTATACTAAAACTGTATACGGTTGAAAATTAACATCAAAAACGGTTATAGAGTATAATAGAACTTATTAAAGTAGATCGACAGTTTAAATGCCGTGTGAATAAGTTTGGTACATAGAAAACTTCGTTACTCACTAGCCCATAAACCAAAAAATTATAGTTATTTTGAATCTTTTGCTACATTTAATGAGAAAAAGATTCATTGAAGTCTTTTTGTTTAAAGGTTTAAAGTCTTTTTAATTGTCTATAAAACTGATCTTGGCTGTAATATCAATATAAATAAATATTTATTTAATGTCTATACAAAATTATAATAAAGTGTCAGATTATACCGAATTAACCTGGATTTGGAAACCAATGTCATTATTGTACTCTCCCTGACCGTAGATACACGGGCAATCCACACTTTTTAAAGACAACTGTTTTGTAGTGAGGATAGGTTTTGGTATTTAAAATTATACACTTCGGCTTGTATTACAATGTCTATTGTAAAATAGAGCCAGTCATAAATTGGCCATATAATAGGTTTTTATTAATGGGCTTGTCAGTTAAAGTGACAAAGTCCATATCAGTTAAAGTGTCAGTTAGTGTGCATATCTATTATCTTACGTGACTACTACACTTCACAGAGCACTGATGCAGACTAGTAAAGTCTCATGAATTATAAATCATTATACTCACAAAATTAAAATATCATCAGTACTGAGCAGTTCTTATCCATACCTGAAACAAAAGTGTTAAAATTAAGAAAAGTGGTTGCTACGTTACATTACTTTTATTTTCTAAACATCCTTCGCTAGTTATTTTCCTTTCTGGACACCTCCTTTAGTTGCAACAAAAATACCTTATACAAAGTTAGTGCTTTTATATAGGCATTAACAATGTATCATGTTTGTTATTTATATAAAACTTTTAAGAAAACTGTGTCTTCTACAGTGTTTATGGATCAAATTAAATAATATTTGAAGCTCCATCTCCTAATATACACTAGTTTAAAATTATTTCAAGTTATAAAAGTACATACATAAAGAAATATGAATAATCTAAAAATTTTAATTATGAAATGTTTTCCAATGTTTTAAAATAGATAAATGTGCAAACATTAATCATAATATACTACTTAATGTCAAAGATACTTGAACAAAAATTCATTATTTGAACTCTTTTTTTTTAATATTCAAAAAAAGTCCGAGGATAGTGGATTTTTTAGAACGGAGATTTAATTTCCAATAAACAGTGTTGTTGACACTCAGTATGAAATGAAGTGGAAGTATGATTGAAGAAGTGGAAACATCTGTTAAAATTTAAATACTACATAATACTAATTGTACAGTGATTTATTATTCATACTTTGAGCAAATGCAAAGTTAATATCTAAACTTTACCACATATCGCACCAGTAACGAATTTAAAAACCTCATGCATTGTAAATATTACTTAAACACTGCTGTATAAATAACTTTAATGAATTAAGATATGAATGTTTTACACGTACGGTACTGTAAACTGGTGGGCGTACTTGACATTGTCATATGAATTTTAACAGTGGCTTAAGGAAAAACAGAACATGCGTCAATGATTCATTATATCCCTCACAACGTTCCGCAAAACAACAAGAATTCCACAACGGAAAACCTCATAAAACTATATTTTTACAAGTTACATAAACTTAATAAGAATGACCTCCTTATAAAGGAAGTAGATACGAAGTAGATACGATTTCTCCTTATACCGCAATAGTCTTCTCAGTCCTAAGTACGTACATTCCTTTTCTTAAATAGGAAAACAAGGTAAACTCAAACTATGGCACAGGAAATACTTTAGATAGAAAGTTAGATTACAAGAAACGGAAGTAGTCGCTTTTTGACCAAAATATATTTCCGAGAGCTGCATACGTGTATTGTTTTTTATAGGGGCAATAAGAAAAACTCAACTGTTTTATTAAACACAATTTTATTAAATTCAATACTCTGTGAATCGTAAGTGCCGAAAAAAATAAAAATGCGACAAGAAGTAAAAGATCCCACATTTAAATAAACATGAAACCTCTATTCCTCAGATATCTGCTTCTATGTAATAATGTTATCACACCATAGATTCAAGATAGTATTGTTATCATACCATAGAATATCATATTAATAGTATTATCACACCATTAATGTTCAGAATAATAGTGTTATCACACCTTAGCATATCAGAATAATAGTTTTATCACTCCGTAGTGTATTCAGGATAATAGTAATATCACATCGTAGAATAATCAGAATAATAGTGTTATCACCCCGTAGTGTATTCAGGATAATAGTGTTATTAAACCGTAGTGTATTCAGGATAATAGTGTTATCAAACCGTATTGTATTCGGAATAATAGTGTTATCACAACTAAGCATATCAGAATAATAGTACTATCGCACCGTAGAATATTCAGAATAATAGTGTTATCACCCCGTAGTGTATTCAGGATAATAGTGTTATCACACCTTAGCATGTCAGAATAATAGTGTTATCCATCCCGTAGTGTATTCGGAATAATAGTGTCACTCCGCAGTTTATTCAGGATAATAATGTTATCACCGTAGAATATTTAGGATAGAATAGCTTTTTATATATTGATTTTATATGAATGCCGAACACCAGCAACGTGGCCATCATTCCAATCCTGATCTCCTTTCATTCCATGATTTGATTCCTCTATGGATGATTCTGCCAAGAGCAGGAAGGACTACAGTTCCGGAATGCCCGAACACCAGCAACTTTGCCATCATTCAAACCTTAATCATCCTCATCCATTTGATTTTGACTTTCCTCTAATGCATGAGTCTGCCAAAGCAGGAAGAACTACAGTCCTATTTCCACGCTATTCGTGCCTATGAACGGTGGAAGGTAAGCGTCATCTGGGCCTTTCCTACTATTCCTAGATTTGATGCCTGGGTCTGATTGCAAGCAGCTGTGCATTTACTACCATCAGAGGCCGATGTCCAGTAGTTTTCCTCCTCTGGAGAAGTTTCTACAAACTTTTTTCTCCGAATGTTAAGGAAGGTACGAATGCTATACTATCAAAACTTTCATAGAAAGGAGTATGTATCTAATCAGTTACTGTTTAGTTTTAGGTGCGCCTTTATAGTTTGCTTTAGTGCCTTTTATATTAGTTATTTTTTTTTTATGAAAGTGAGGTTCAACCTGCAATCACATTCTGGGTTTAAAATTGAATATATTTGAGCGTCTATCTTAGTACGAATATTGTTTAATATTATTAACAGTATATGTGTCTAAATGGTATATATACACACACA